>NC_068439.1:39561311-39568811 GCF_023373465.1 Oncorhynchus keta
GGTGTCCTCCGTCGAAATGATTGCGTAATCTCCAGGTGCGTGCATTTTTCCATTTGCTACAGCAGAGAAACTCAACTGCCACGAATGATTTATCATCGAATAGATATGTGAAAAACACCTTGAGGATTGATTCTAAATAACGTTTGCCATGTTTCTGTCGATATTATGGAGTTAATTTGGAAAAAAGTTCGGCGTTGTAATGACTGAATTTTAGTTTTTTTTTCTTAGCCAAACGTGATGAACAAAACGGAACGATTTCTCCTACACAAATAATCTTTTTGGAAAAACGGAACATTTGCTATCTAACTGAGAGTCTCCTCATTGAAAACATCCAAAGTTCTTCAAAGGTAAATGATTTTATTTGAATGCTTTTCATGTTTTTGTGAAAATGTTGCCTGCTGAATGCTAGGCTTAATGCTATGCTAGCTATCAATACTCTTACACAAATGCTTGTGTAGCTACGGTTGAAAAGCATATTTTGAAAATCTGAGAAGACAGTGTTGTTAACAAAAGGCTAAGCTTGTGAGCCAATATATTTATTTAATTTCATTTGCGATTTTCATGAATAGTTAACGCTGCATTATGGTAATGAGCTTGAGGCTATGATTACGCTCCCGGATACGGGATTGCTCGACGCTAGAGGTTAATGCAGACAGAAATACTCCTCAGCAACCCCCAGACGATCCCACAGCTGAAGAAGCCGGATGTGGAGATCCTGGGCTGGCGTGGTGACACATTGGTCTGCGGTTGTGAGTCCGGTTGGACGTGCTGCCAAATTCTCTAAAACGACGTTGGAGGCGGCTTATGGTAGAGAAATGAATGTCCTCTAGCAACAGCTCTGGTGGACATTCCTGCAGTCAGTATGCCAGTTGAAAGTTCCCTCAAAACATTGAGACATCTGTGGCATTATGTTGTGTTACAAAACTGCACATTTTAGAGTGGCCTTTTATTGTACTCAGCACAAGGTGCACCTGTGTAATGTTCATGCCGTTTTAATCAGCTTCTTAATATGCCACATCTGTCAGAAGGATGGATTATCTTGGCAAAGGAGAAATGCTCACTAAAAGGGATGTAAACAAATTTGTGCACAAAAATTTGAGAAATTGAGAATTTTTTGAGAAATAATCTTTATGTACATATGAAACATTTCTGGAATCTTTTATTTCAGCTCATGAAACATGGGACCAACAGTTTACACATTTTTGTTTGGTGTAGTTACTGCTGTCTTTTTAAGGCACAAAAATACTTATTTTCCACCATAATTTGCAAATAAATTCATTAAAAATCCTACAATTGGATTTTTTTCTCTAATTTTGTCTGTCATAGTTAAAGTGTACCTATGATGAAAATTACAGGCCTTTCTCATCTTTTTAAGTGGGAGAACTTGCACAATTGGTGGCTGACTAAATACTTTTTTTACCCCACTGTACCTACCCCCTATATACAGGAGAGATCCTTCCAGAGCTCCTGAATGAATCACTTTGCTGCAGGAAACTAGAGAGTGCTAACATGTAATGTCCCCAAATGCAAAGAGGGGGTTCTTTGTTTGTGTGTGAGTGTAATTGAAAGTGTCTAAAGCATATGTGGCTCTTTAGACAGTGTGTGTTCGTGTGTGTGTGTGTGTGTGTGTGTGTGTGTGTGTGTGTGTGTGTGTGTGTGTGTGTGTGTGTGTGTGTGTGTGTGTGTGTGTGTGTGTGTGTGTGTGTGTGTGTGTGTGTGTGTGTGTGTGTGTGTGTGTGTGTGTGTGTGTGTGTGTGTGTGTGTGTGTGTGTGTGTGTGTGTGTGTGCACGTGTGCGCTCGGGTATGTACGTGTGTTTGAGTGCGTAAAGGATCTATGCGGAAACCATTTACATATGCGTGTGTCCATGGCATAGTGTGCCATGCATGTATGTGGCATGTGAAGTGTATGTGGCATGTGAAGTGTATGTGGCATGTGGAGTGTATGTGGCATGTGGAGTGTATGTGGCATGTGGAGTGTATGTGGCATGTGGAGTGTATGTGGCATGTGAAGTGTATGTGGCATGTGGAGTGTATGTGGCATGTGAAGTGTATGTGGCATGTGAAGTGTATGTGGCATGTGAAGTGTATGTGGCATGTGGAGTGTATGTGGCATGTGAAGTGTATGTGGCATGTGAAGTGTATGTGGCATGTGAAGTGTATGTGGCATGTGAAGTGTATGTGGCATGTGAAGTGTATGTGGCATGTGGAAGTGTATGTGGCATGTGGAGTGTATGTGGCATGTGAAGTGTATGTGGCATGTGAAGTGTATGTGGCATGTGAAGTGTATGTGGCATGTGAAGTGTATGTGGCATGTGGAGTGTATGTGGCATGTGGAGTGTATGTGGCATGTGGAGTGTATGTGGCATGTGAAGTGTATGTGGCATGTGAAGTGTATGTGGCATGTGAAGTGTATGTGGCATGTGAAGTGTATGTGGCATGTGAAGTGTATGTGGCATGTGGAGTGTATGTGGCATGTGAAGTGTATGTGGCATGTGGAGTGTATGTGGCATGTGGAGTGTATGTGGCATGTGGAGTGTATGTGGCATGTGTGATGTGGCAGTGTATGTGGCATGTGAAGTGTATGTGGCATGTGAAGTGTATGTGGCATGTGAAGTGTATGTGGCATGTGAAGTGTATGTGGCATGTGAAGTGTATGTGGCATGTGAAGTGTATGTGGCATGTGAAGTGTATGTGGCATGTGAAGTGTATGTGGCATGTGAAGTGTATGTGGCATGTGGAGTGTATGTGGCATGTGAAGTGTATGTGGCATGTGAAGTGTATGTGGCATGTGGAGTGTATGTGGCATGTGAAGTGTATGTGGCATGTGGAGTGTATGTGGCATGTGGAGTGTATGTGGCATGTGGAGTGTATGTGGCATGTGGAGTGTATGTGGCATGTGAAGTGTATGTGGCATGTGAAGTGTATGTGGCATGTGAAGTGTATGTGGCATGTGAAGTGTATGTGGCATGTGGAGTGTATGTGGCATGTGAAGTGTATGTGGCATGTGGAGTGTATGTGGCATGTGAAGTGTATGTGGCATGTGGAGTGTATGTGGCATGTGTCTTCAATATTGCAGCAAATCTTTACAGACCACTATTCTAACACCACCCCCACACACATATGGTGAGACCCAGATCTCTAGCAAAGGAGACAGATTGTTCTGCCGCTCCAATTCCCCAGCTGCCCTCACGCCCGCTATCACTCTCATCATAATGCAGTACTGTACACCTAGCTCTGAGCTCAGTCACGGGCAGGTGTCCAAATGCAACTCAAATTGAACTGAGTTCAAGTTTGGGTTGTTAAAATCAGTTTGTAAAAATAAATACAAATCTGATGGGAAATAATTAACAGCTAGTAGTTACTGTTTGTTGGCTGTATCTGAAAGCAGAATCAAAATGATTTCACGATAACGTGTAAGGATACTGCTACTAAGTATTAACATTGTCCAGACAAGGGTGAGGGTAAATCAAAGGTTTAGGCTTCAGGGGTAAACCAGAAGTCAGGGAAATGTGGGATTGGAAAACTTTGGTAAGGCTGTTTTGATAAATGACAAAAATAGAACAAGGAAGATGATTTCCCAGCAGTTCAGATTGGGACAACTCTCAGCACTGAAACAATAGAGTCTAATATCCCCTAAACCTTACAACGACCTTACAACGACCCCATAATGGGAATAAAAAACTTGACTACTCGTTTATTAATACAAGTTCAATACAAAACTTAATCCATAGATTTGACTAGGATAGATGCACTCTTTACCACTTTTAAAGGGAATCAAAGCAGATCACGCAGAACTTAAGGAGAGACGACACTTCAATAGAAAATGGAGTTGATTGGTTAGAGGGCTCCCACAGGTAAGAGTGGTAGGAGAGGTGTAAAGTCAAGAGCAACAGAACACCTACTCTCTCAATTCTCTGCAGTATTATAAATAGTAGACTACATCATTTCCTTGACGAACACAACGTCCTGAGCAGAAGCCAAAAATGATCGTGCAACAGACCACATTTACACCCTCCACTCTCTAATTGATAAACAAGTAAACCAAAACAAAAGCAAAATCTACTCGTGTTTTGTAGATTTCAAGAAAGCATTTGATTCAATTTGGCACGAAGGTCTTTTTTATAAACTAATAGAAAGTGGTAATGGAGGGAAAACATATGATTTTATTAAATCAATGTACACTAAAAATAAATGTGCAGTTAAAATTGGCAACAAGCAAACATACTTCTTCTCTCAGGGATGGGGAGTGAAACTGGGCTGCCCAATAAGTCCAACACTATTTAACATCTACATTAATGAATTGGAAAAAACATTAGAAGAATCGGCAGCACCTAGTATCACCCTACATAACACTGAAATCAAGTGTCTGCTGTACGCAGATGACCTGGTGCTGCTGTCTCCCACTAAAGAGGGTCTGCTGTACGCAGATGACCTGGTGCTGCTGTCTCCCACTAAAGAGGGTCTGCTGTACGCAGATGACCTGGTGCTGCTGTCTCCCACTAAAGAGGGGTTACAGCAGCACCTAGATCGTCTTCACAAGTTCTATTAGACCTGGGCTCTGACCGTTAACCTAATTTTTTATTATTTTATATATAATGATATTCAAAAAAAGGTCCAGAAATAAGGATGACAAATATAAATTCTATTTGGACACAGTTCTATTAGAACACACCAAAAACGACACATATCTAGGACGAAATATCAGCAACACAGGTAGCTTTCACATGGCTGTGAATGAGCTGAGAGACAAAGCAAGAATAGCATTCTATGCCATTGAAAGGAACATCAAAATCAAAATTCCAATTAGAATCTGGCTAAATTTTTCTATCAGTTATAGAACCAATTGCTCTATATGGCAGTGAAGTATGGGGTCCAATCTGTAATAATGAATTTACCAAATGGGACAAGGATCCAATCGAAATACTGCATGCAGAGTTTTGCGAGACTGTATTGCAAGTGCCAAGAAAACTCCTAATAACGCATGTAGAGTAAAATTGGGCCAATATGTGTTTTGGCTGCCAAATACAGCCACAACCTGAGGGACATCCATTGAAAAGTGCAAAGTGATAAGATTTCCCATCTGGTTTTGTTTTGTCTTTCATACCATGTCATGTGTCTTCTCTGTCATGTTGACACTGGTCTACTACCATTGCTTTAATGTATTGTTGTTCTCATTAATATTGTTGTAGTTGCTGTTAATGGTAATCCCATGTCCACTACGACTATTATTATTGCTGTTGGTCCCACCATTTATTTACATATAAATATATATTTATTTTATTTTTATTTTTCGATATGTATACTTTGACAATGTAAGTAATAATGAATTGGCCATGTCAATAAAGTCAATTGAATTGAATTGAGAGAGAGAGATTCCACAGGATTATTCCATTGGACCTGAGAGAGCAGAGACGATGAGGGAGAGAGGAAGCTAGAGAGAGAGAGAGCAACATAGAGTTGTCCTTCATCTTCACACAGAGACTTTAAAGACAAGGTAGGTGATTCACTCTCAAAGTAGTGACCTCTCCAGATGTATCCTCTCTGCTGTGAGACCCAGGGCGTGATGTCTCTCTCTGCGGGAGACACTGAGATTGGAGTGGGCAGAGGAAGAAGAGAGAAATGATGTTGGTGATTCATTCTCATTTGTTTCCAGTTTAATTTACAGGCCTACTTTGCCTCACTAGTGCCTATCACCCTTGCACCAGCCCATACATCCAGACATATAGGCAGTACTGCACTGCACAGACACGCACAAGCACACACTGTACACTTTAACTCCCTCGGTCCCCACAAACACAAAAACACATACACAGACACACACTCTCACGCCCCACCTCGCGGCGCCTTGCCTTCCCAGACCTGGGGAGGGATTCAATCGCCCCTGTGCTCCGTATTTCATGCTGAAACTGATTGCCATGTGAGATTAAGAGCTGGACTCATTAGTGGCTCATTAACACATCACAAACCAGGCTTATCAGAGCATGAGTGAGGCAGAAGTGAAGGAGAAAGAGAACATCTCTTTCGATAAATAAATCCTCGGCTGCATCCTTCATGGGAGTTTTAGACAGAATTTACAGCTTCAAACAACGTCTGGTGGAAGGCTGCTATGAGAGACATGAAAACGATTAGGAGCTACAGTGCTAATGATTTTGGAAACGTTCTTTAATTTGTGTGGCCACTTTTCACAGACTCAAAGGTACTCTACATATCCCAGATAAAACACAAACCTGAGATTTAATTTTAATTTTATTTAACTAGGCAAGTCAGTTAAGAACAAATTCTTATTTTCAATGACGGCCTAGGAACAGTGGGTTAACTGCCTGTTCAGGGGCAGAACGGCAGATTTGTACCTTGTCAGCTCGGGGGTTTGAACTTGCAACCTTCCGGTTACTAGTCCAACGCTCTAACCACTAGGCTACCCTGCCGGGTGTCCCGCCTGCTCCCGTTCTTCCCCCGTGGCGCTCGAGGGGTGCCAGGCTGCCCTGCGTTACGCACTTCTGCCACCATCATTTACGCACACCTGCCTTCCCTCGTCATGTGCTTCAGCGATATTGGACTCACCTGCACTCACTCAATCACCTGTTTATTACCTCCCCTACATTTGTCAGTTCCCCAGCTCTGTTCCCCTGCTGCTACATCGTTTGTCATGTGTCCGTGTTACCCGTGTGCTGACGCTGTTCCTGTCTTATTCTATGTCTGTTCCCCAATAAATGTCTGACTCCCCGTACATGCTTCTGTCTGGCGTCGGTCCTTACACCGGGATAAGGAGAGGGAACAGAGCAGGGGTGCAGTGCCTGCACACATGCATACACATTCAAGTATATATGGCTCAAACTCAAACTCACACTCACACTCACACTCAGACACACACACATACACACACACACACACACACACACACACACACACACACACACACACACACACACACACACACACACACACACACACACACACACACACACACACACACACACACACACACACACACACACACACACACACACACACACACACGCACAACCCAACAGCCATTCCAACGAGACACCACTCCTTGTGATTGACGAGGACATGTACTTTGTCACACCAAGTGATGTTTTCCTCAATTATCCTTATCACCAAAACATCCACTTCTTGGCTTTAACATCAAAGACTCTCAACTCATCCCCAGGCTGCACCACCAGGGATCCTGACGGAGTAGCACAGCTAGCACCCTCTACTGGACTCTCACAGACTTCAACCCCCCCCAATTTGGGAACTAATCCCCCATAGCAATCAGAGCATTGAGTCTTGAGTCCCCACTTCAACCCCATTAACCCCCACAGACATGCAATGTGTCTGCCTGCGGGCTTAAGACAAACCCCCCATGTACATCTATGCTGGGCACATCTCTACCACAGCAGCGGGTGGTCATGGGCTAGGATGCCAGCTGTGACACTACCAACACTACTAATGCATCCCCCCATCACCCAACACAAACATTGTAAATATAAAGCTAC
>NC_068439.1:39573811-39666311 GCF_023373465.1 Oncorhynchus keta
TCGCCACACACCTCGTTCTCCCACGTGCCCAATTTGTCAGAGAAATGGGATTAGCTGTCGGCAAAATTGCGCAAAAGGAGCGTGCTATACGCTACATCGCACCCTCTGTTCCAACCGTTACACTCATTCCAAACGGATTAGGGACAAATCTGACAGGGCCAGATGAAAACATAACTGGGGCTGAGTACTGAACACAGCTAAAGAATTGTCAACCCAAGAATGTCAACCCAAGACTCCCACAACACACCGTACATTTTATTTGATTTTTTACTGGGGGATGGGTGGGATCCAACCCAAGGTCAAACGTAAAAGATGTTGTCGCGGTTTGTTGGTGGTAGTTAGGTGGACAGGTGGAAAAGCGCATGGCTGTAGGGGATGGATGAGGGTGTCAGCAGCACAAGGGAACACAGCCCCGACTCTCTCCCTGATTGGTTTGTAGTGTACTTGAATGCAGATGCCCATCTCTTTGGAACTGAGTTGTGGGTCTCTAGGTGGCACATGCAAGGTTCAGTTAAGGTTTCCTGATGATGCCCGTCTCTTTGGAACTGAGTTGTGGGTCTCTAGGTGGCACATGCAAGGTTCAGTTAAGGTTTCCTGATGATGCCCATCTCTTTGGAACTGAGTTGTGGGTCTCTAGGTGGCACATGCAAGGTTCAGTTAAGGTTTCCTGATGATGCCCGTCTCTTTGGAACTGAGTTGTGGGTCTCTAGGTGGCACATGCAAGGTTCAGTTAAGGTTTCCTGATGATGCCCATCTCTTTGGAACTGAGTTGTGGGTCTCTAGGTGGCACATGCAAGGTTCAGTTAAGGTTTCCTGATGATGCCCATCTCTTTGGAACTGAGTTGTGGGTCTCTAGGTGGCACATGCAAGGTTCAGTTAAGGTTTCCTGATGATGCCCATCTCTTTGGAACTGAGTTGTGGGTCTCTAGGTGGCACATGCAAGGTTCAGTTAAGGTTTCCTGATGATGCCCGTCTCTTTGGAACTGAGTTGTGGGTCTCTAGGTGGCACATGCAATGTTCAGTTAAGGTTTCCTGATGATGCCCGTCTCTTTGGAACTGAGTTGTGGGTCTCTAGGTGGCACATGCAAGGTTCAGTTAAGGTTTCCTGATGATGCCCGTCTCCATGCAGCGACAACTCTTTTCTAACTCTTTTCCCAACTTTCCCAATTTACCTTTCGATGACTTCCACTGAGACTAATTGGCACTAAAGGAAGCATGACTCATCGTCTGTGAGTTAAAGCCACTCCGGACATGCCTCTATCCCTCTCTCCCTGTCTCCCTCCAATCCCTCTCATTTCTCACCATAAACATTATGTTGTATTAGCACCAGAGGAGAAATGGACTGGGGAGTACAATTGATAATGTGGCTAAGCCTCTTGTGGTTTTTTTTTGTTGTTGTCTTAATCCCTGCTACCGTATCGTTCCAGGCTGAATGAGCAGAAGGCGAAGAGGGGGTGGCTACAGAACGTTCTCCAGCAGCAAAATAATCAAAACTTCCTAAGCCCTCTCGGAGGGAGTATAGAGGCCATTTTGTCCATCTTTGGCACCACTTCCTTCCCTCCTTTTGTGTGTGTCCTCCCTTGACTTCACTGTGAACTCTCCCCACTCCCCCTTTCACCGAGAGCACTCTAAGAGAGGCAAATGGAACAGCGAAGGGTTTCTGTGCTGTGTTGACATTCTTTACCCTTTTCTGTTGTTGTCAATCTCTTTCTCCAACTCTCTGTCTCCGGGGTTGTGCTCACTTTTCTTCCTGGTGCTCTGTGCTCCAGCTTTTCTCCTCCTCTCAACTATTTTATACATTTTCACTGCATCCTCTTATTTGAGATTTCAGTAAAGGAATGACAGCTTGGCATCGAGGTTGAAGCGTTGGGATTAAGAAAAGAGAGAAAGAGAGACTGTTTGCGATATGCATTTTCCCATAGATCCCACATGGGAAATTTGTGAATTTGATAGCTGACAAAAACTTCTCTCTAGGTTATAGCTGCTGATTTGCGATGTTTCGAAGTAGATAATTAGCAGGAAAGAGAGGCGTTGCGTCCACGCAAACAAAATATATTTGCATCGGTGATGTGGACAGATTATTTTCCTTGATGTTTGAAGTGGAGTTTCTGTAAAACGTGTTTTAATGTCTTGACGGCATCCTTGTCAGTAAGCCTTCAAAATCGGGACACTCACTATATATCCTACTTAAACGTTCATTGTTTATATCATTGCCTCGGGGGACAATGGGAATTATGAATTAAATAAATACTAGCTAGTCAAAGCAAGTCAACTAGTCAAAGCAAGTCCTGCAGGCTCTAGTTTTTTCTTATCTTGATTATTGTCCGGTTGTGTGGCCGAGTGCTACAAGGAAAGACCTAGTTAAGCTGCAGCTTGCCCAGAACAGAGCGGCACGTCTTACTCTTCATTGTAATCAGAGGGCTGACTGCATAACTTCTTTTTATAAGGAACATTGATGTGTTGAAAATCCCAAATTGTTTGCATAGTCAACTTGCATACAGCTCTGACACACACACTTACCCCACCAGACATGCAACCAGGGGTCCTTTCACAGTCCAGAACAAATTCAAGAAAGCTTACAATATTATTGCATGGAACTACGTTCCATCTCATATTGCTCAAATAAACACCAAACCTGGTTTCAATAAACAGATGAAGCAACACCTTACGGCACAACGCCTCTCCCCTATTTGACCTACTGTAGATAGTTTGTGTGCATGTATTGGTATTGATATGTAGGCTATGTGTGCCTTTTGTTATTTTTATGTATGTAGTTCTGTCCTTGAGCTATTCTGGTATATTAACGTTCTGTATAATGTCATGTTTCATGTTTTCTGTTGACCCCAAGGAAGAGGAGCTGCTGCTTTTGCAACAGCTAATGGGGATCCTAACAAAATACCAACATTCCAAGCTCTAGATAAATAATGAAATAAAGTTTCATTGTTCTTAGGGCACACCGCTCAACTCCTGTCGGTTTAGAGCAGCCCAGTGGTTTCAATGGAAAATGACGCGTCTCTAATGCCGGCTAAGCTTTTAAGCTGCTCATTTCTGGGCCTTTGTTACCTTGTTTTTGTGCTTTCTATCTCCCCTCTCCTTCCCCCTTCCTCTTTCCCGTTTCAGTCTCTCTCCCCTTTCCCCTTGAGAGCGGCAATGCAGCTCGTGGCCACGGGTTCGAGGAGAGGAGCATGGTCGCTGTGCCAGAGAGCTCCTCTCTAAGCCTGCTCTGAGAGAGGCTGACCTTAGTCATGCTGCGCTGGGGGAAGCTCACTGTTTTAGCTCGGCGCTAAGCAGGGAAGAGGGTAAAAGGAGAGAGGGAGAGAGTCTCATCGACTTCAGACTGGAACACCTCTTCTAATGTGATGGAATGTTGTGTTTCCTTTCAAACGGCATCCAAACGCGAAGAGGGCGGGAGAGACAGAGAGGATTTGAAATGAAATGAGTGGCCAATGTTAAGGGAGGGAGGGGGTTGGTTTATCACTAGTCCCTGATGACTTTCGCTGTCTCATGACTGTAGACCACCTCTAACCCCCCCCCCACCTCCCTTCCTTCGCTTCATTATTCTTTTTTTACCCCTTTTTCTCATCTTCACTCTCAACTCTCATTCCTTGGGCTCGTTCACTGACAGAGGTAGATGGGATGCCATGGCTGGTATGGGGTTGGGTTGTCAGAGACATCTCTCTCAATTAAATTCAAAGGGCTTTATTGGCATGGGAAACATATGTTTACATTTCCAAAGCAAGTGAAAGAGATTATAAAAAATTAAAATAAAGTAAAATTAACAATACAAAATTAACAGTAAACATTGCACTCACAAAAGTTCCAAAGGAATAGAGACATGTCAAATGTCATATTATGGCTATGTACAGTGTTGTAACGATATGCAAAGTTAAAGTACAAAAGGAAAATAAATAAACATAAATATGGGTTGTATTTGCGTTTATTTGTGTGTTTGTTCTTCACTGGTTGCATTTTCCTGTGGCAACAGGTCACAAACGTTGCTGCTGCGATGGCACACTGTGGTATTTCACCCGATAGATATGAGAGTTTATCAAAATCGGATTTGTTTTCAAATTCTTTGTGGGTCTGTGCAGTCTGATGGAAATATGTGTCTTTAATATGCTCATAGATTTGGCAGGAGGTTAGGATATGTAGCTCAGTTTTTACCTCACTTTTTGGCCAGTGTGCACATAACCTGTCTTCTCTTGAGAGCCAGGTCTTCCTACGGCAGCCTCTCTCAATAGCAAGGCTATGCTCACTGAGTTTGTACATAGTCAAAGCTTTCCTTAATGTTGGGTCAGTCACGGTGGCCAGGTATTCTACCACGATGTACTCTCTGTTTAGGGCCAAAAAGCATTCTAGTTTGCTCTGTTTTTTTCCTTTCCAATGTGTCAAGTAATTATCTTTTTGTTTTCTCATAATTTGGTTTGGTCGAATTGTGTTGAAGTCCTGTGGTGTCTGATTGTGTTTGTGAACAGTGCCCCAGGACCAGCTTACTTAGCTTACTTCTCCAGGTTAATCTCTCAGCAGGTGATGCCTTTGTTATGGAAGTTTGGGGAATCGTTTCATTGTAGGTGGTTGTCGAATTTAACATCTCTTCTGGATTTTGATAATTAGCGGGTATCGGTCTAATTCTGCTCTGCATGCATTATTTGGTGTTTTACGTTGTACACAGACAATATTTTTTGCAGAGTCTCAATTTTGTGTTTGTCCCATTTTGTGAATTCTTGGTTGGTGAGCGGACCTCAGACCTAACAACCATAAAGGGCAATGTGTTCTATAACCGATTCAAGTATTTTTTGTCAGATCCTAATTTGGTATGTCAAATTTTATGTTCCTTTTTATGGCGTAGAAGGCCCTTGTTGCCTTGTCTCTCAGATCGTTCGCAGCTTTGTGGAAGTTACCTGTGGTACTGCTGTTTAGGCCGAGGAACTATAGTTTTTTGTGTGCTCTAGGGCAACAATGTCTAGATGGAATTTGTATTTGTGATCCCGGCAACTGGACCTTTTTTGGAACACCATTATTTTTGTCTTACTGAGATTTACTGTCAGGGCCCAGGTCTGACAGAATCTGTACAGAAGATAGGCCCTCCTTGGTTGGGGACAGAAGCATCAGATCATCAGCAAACAGTAGACATTTGTGACTGACCGGTTCAATTTGGTTTTATGGAGGAAAATTTGAAATATTTTTTTATATTTTTTACATTGGATAAAAGTACAGACTCAGAGCTGGAAAATGGTATATCATACACTACAGCTGATGAACAATGGGAAAATAATTATGCTTTGAAAGTTGATAAACTTGTAGCCTCACTCTTGAGAAAATGGCCTTGAATGGTTTGGTACACCTACTGGAGAGCTCTTCTTTGTCTACACCCATTCAGCATCGTTCACACCCTCTTAAGCCTTAGCCCCACCCAGCTCTTTAAGGATTCACATGTGAGGCCATGTACTAAACAAGCAAAGATTTCAAGACTAAAGGCTTGTTTATACAACATGTGTGTTCGTAAATTCAATCTGGAGTGCCAGGGTGTGCTCAGATTGCACCCAAGTTAACTGGCTAACGTTGGCTAGCTTGCTAGCTACTTCCAGACACAAATGAGGGAACAGCTCACTCTAACCATTTTACTCACCCTAGCAGAGCTGGTTAGGCTGTTTTATGTGATCCAGTGCGTTGGTGACTGCAACTGTGCTGCTGGCGACAATTTAATGACGCATTTTTGCCAATGTTTACTGACACAAGCCATATTCAATGGGTGTTGAGCATTCGTAAACTTGTCAGTTATTCTACACTCAGGCACACTCAGACAAGTGCTCTGACATTGGAGTAGATAGCCAGAGCGAATTTCCCAGCTACGTCTATCGACAGTTGTCGCAGTCACATCATGAACATTCTATTGAAATGGTTACATGGTGGAGTATTTTGATTAGACATGTATCTAGCTAGCTAGCTAAACAATAAATGTTACTACCCTGCATGAATCTGCAGGTAGCTAACCACCAGGTTCTATGTTAGCTAGCGAGCTAACATTAGGCTATAACAAGCAATTCAAATGGCTCTGAGATATGAATAATGTTACTACACACATCATGCACGTAATATTAGCTACCGAGACAGCCAGCTAATGTTAGTTAATTAGCTAACAGTACGCTTTAACTTGAAATCAAATGGACTTTCTGGCAAAATTAGAAATGTGTAATATCTGAAAATGTAGCTAGCTAGACTATCTTATACATGTATGGACGCTTCTCCCGCTCTGTCACGGATGCCGTGGTTGTCCTTAGTTTGAAGATATAGTCCAGATACAGGTGTTTTATACAAGAGCCTTCTGTGTTCTCTTTTTGACTGAAGCAAGGATATGCATATTCTTGGTACCATTTGAAAGGAAACGCTTTGAAGTTTGTGGAAAGGTGAATTGAATGTAGGAGGATACAATAGATCTGGTAGAAGAAAATACAAAGAAAAAAACAACCTTTTTTTTTTCTACCGCCATCTTTGAAATGCAACATAAAGGTCCCAGTTCTAGCCATCACTCTGGTTGTAATTCCGATGGTGTCCACAAGATGGTGGCAGTGGATGTGCAAAGTTTTATATGGATAACTTGAAGTATGAGCAAACTACATGACATTTAGTGTGAAGTCACCCAGGTAGATTTGGCAAATTGTGAAAGAGACATTTATTTATTTATTTAACCTTTATTTAACTAGGCAAGTCAGTTAAGAACAAATTCTTACTTTCAATGACGGCCTAGGAACAGTGGGTTAACTGTCTAGCTTTTCCAGTATTAGTAGCCATATTATATATTCAACATTTGCAAAACCATCAGTTTTCATAACTCTCGATATTCTTATAATTTTTTGTCCAAAACGAAAAGGCATGCTGTCGCACAAGGTTAGTAGCTACATTTCACGACAGACACAGGGCTCATTGGCTATCTAGCTAGCTTTGTTTGACCCTGATTGGTGCTTATCTGACAAAGTTACAGTGAATCAAGTGAAGACTGGCCCCGTCATCGGTGTGCCATAAAGGCATCCCTCGCTGACCAAATTTGGTGTCCTTTGGCTATACTACACTCCTAATGATATAGTGAAGTCTGGTTACATTCTAGGATCTCTGAGGACTACATATGAATGTGATTTGACTAGTTGAAACAACGTTTAGCGTTAGATTTTCACAGATTCCTTACTTTGCAAATTGAACGAGTGGAATTACAAAATTGATTGTGCATGCTATATGGACCTTTTTGGGATAAGAAAAAGCTAAATTATTCAGCCGCTTTACTTTCAGTGCAGCAAACTCTCTCCAGAAGTTCAGTGAGGATCTCTGAATGATCCAATGTTGACCTAAATGACTAATGATGATAAATACAATCCACCTGTGTGTAATCAAGTCTCCGTATAAATGCACCTGCACTGTGATAGTCTCAGAGGTCCGTTAAAAGCGCAGAGAACATCATGAAGAACAAGGAACACACCAGGCAGGTCCGAGATACTGTTGTGAAGAAGTTTAAAGCCGGATTTGGATACAAAAAGATTTCCCAAGCTTTAAACATCCCAAGGAGCACTGTGCAAGCGATAATAATGAAATGGAAGGAGTATCAGACCACTGAAAATCTACCAAGACCTGGCCGTCCCTCTAAACTTTCAGCTCATACAAGGAGAAGACTGATCAGAGATGCAGCCAAGAGGCCCATGATCACTCTGGATGAACTGCAGAGATCTACAGCTGAGGTGGGAGACTCTGTCCATAGGACAACAATCAGTCGTATATTGCACAAATATGGCCTTTATGGAAGAGTGGCAAGAAGAAAGCCATTTCTTAAAGATATCCATAAAATCTGTCGTTTAAAGGTTGCCACAAGCCACCTGGGAGACACACCAAACATGTGGAAGAAGGTGCTCTGGTCAGATGAAACCAAAATTGAACTTTTTGGCAACAATGCAAAACGATTGTTTCTTTGGTTGGTTTCGAACACACCATCCCCAATGTCAGACATGGTGGTGGCAGCATCATGGTTTGGGCCTGCTTTTCTTCAGCAGGGACAGGGAATATGGTTAAAATTGATGGGAAGATGGATGGAGCCAAATATTCTGGAAGAAAACCTGATGGAGTCTGCAAAAGACCTGAGACTGGGACGGAGATTTGTCTTCCAACAAGACAATGATCCAAAACATAAAGCAAAATCTACAATGGAATGGTTCAAAAAGAAACATATCCAGGTGTCAGAATGGCCAAGTCAAAGTCCAGACCTGAATCCAATCGAGAATCTGTGGAAAGAACTGAAAACTGCTGTTCACAAATGCTCTCCATCCAACCTCACTGAGCTCGAGCTGTTTTGCAAGGAGGAATGGGAAAAAATGTCAGTCTCTCGATGTGCAAAACTGATAGAGACATACCCCAAGCGACTTACAGCTGTAATCGCAGCAAAAGGTGGCGCTACAAAGTATTAACTTAAGGGGTCTGAATAATTTTGCACGCCCAATTTTTCAGTTTTTGATTTGTTAAAAAAGTTTGAAATATCCAATAAATGTCGTTCCACTTCATGATTGTGTCCCACTTGTTGTTGATTCTTCACAAAAAAATACAGTTTTATATCTTTATGTTTGAAGCCTGAAATGTGGCAAAAGGTTGCAAAGTTCAAGGGGGCCGAATACTTTCGCAAGGCACTGTATATATATTTTTTATCATTTAATTTAGGATACCATCAACACCACAGGTATTTTTTGGGGGTTGGAGGGTTTGTCCTTTAGTTAATTCAATGTCATTGGAGAATCCAGTGGGTTCTGGAAGTCTTTAATAGTTGATTCTAAGATTTGTATTTGATCATGTATATGTTTTTGCTGTTTGTTCTTTGTTTTTTGTTATAGAGCCAAAAAGACTGGAGAAGTGGTTTATCCGTACAGCTCCATTTTGGATAGATAACTCTTCGTTTTGTTTGTTTAGTGTGTTCCAATTTTCCTAGAAGTGGTTAGATTATATTGATTCTTCAATTACATTAAGTTGGTTTCATACGAGCTGTTCCTTCTTTTTCCGTAGTCTATTTCTGTATTGTTTAAGTGATTCACCATAGTGAAGGTGTAGGCTCAGGTTTTCTGGGTCTCTATGTTTTTTGGTTGGATAGGTTTCTCAATTTCTTTCTTAGGTTTTTGCATTCTTCATCAAACCATTTGTCATTAATGTTAATTGTCTTAGGTTGTATGCTTGAACTTTTTAGATTTGATAGGGAAGCTGAGAGGTCAAATACACGGTTTAAGTTTTCTACTGCCAGGTTTACACCTTCACTATTACAGTGAAATGTTCAGTCCAGTAAGTTGTCAAAAAGGGATTGAATTTGTTGTTGCCTAATTGTTTCTTTGGTTGGTTTCGACACTACTTTCTTTCCATCTAGAGAATTTGTTAATATTACTCAGTTCCTTTGGCTTTGGTACCTCATGATTGAGTATTGCTCTGTTCAAGTAGACTGTGATTTTGCTGTGATATGATAGGAGTGTCAGTGGGCTGACTGTGAACACAGAGACTCTGGGTTGAGGTCTGTGATTAAAGGAATCTACAGTACCACTGCAAAGGGATGAGCTGCAGGTGTACCTACCGTAAAAGTCCCCTCAAAACCTACCATTGACCTTGTACAGACCCAGCTTGCGACAGTTGTGACCCGTTTTTGTGGGTTGTTTTGTCAAAGTTGTGTCTCGGGGTGTATATTTGGGAGGGAATTTTGACACTTCCAGATAGGTTTTTGCCACCCTGCATGCTAAGAGTGTCAGGTTCTTGTCCTGTTCTGGCATTTAGGTTGCCACAGACTAGTACATGTCCCTGAGACTGGAAATGGTTGATCTCCCCTTCTAAGATGGAGAAGTTGGATGGAAAGTATAGGGATTCTATTGGGGGGATATACAGTGCATTAGGAAAATATTCAGACCACTTGACTTTTTTCCCCCCCAAATTACGTTACAGCCTTATTCTAAAATGTATTCAATTGTTTTTTCCTCATCAATCTACACACAATACCCCATAGTGACCTGGCAAAAACAGGTTTTTAGAAATGTTTGTAAAAAAATAAAATATCACATTTTCATAAGAATTCAGACCCTTTACTCAGTACTTTGTTGAAGCACCTTTGGCAGCCATTACAGCCTCTAGTCTTCTTCAGTATGACACTACTGTATGAAACACCTGTATTTGTGGCGTTTCTCCCATTCCTCTCTACAGATCTTCTCAAGCTCTGTCAGGTTGTATCTCCATACATGTTTGATCGGGTTCATGTCCGGGTGCTGGTTGGGCCACTCAAGGACATTCACAGACTTGTCCCGAAGCCACTCCTGTCCTGTTGTCCTGTTGGAAGGTGATCCTTCATCCCAGTCTGTGGTCCTGAGACCTCTGGAGCAGGTTTTCATCAAGGATCTCTCTGTACTTTGCTCCTTTTATCTTTCCTTCAACCCTGACTAGTCCTGACTAGTCTCCCAGTCCCATCGGGTCTTGGTCACGTCCCTGACCAATGCCCTTCTCCCCCGATTGCTCAGTTTGGCCGGGTGGCCAACTCTTGGAACGGTCTTGGTTGCTCCAAACTTCTTCCATTTAAGATTGATGGAGGCCACTGTGTTCTTGGGGACCTTCAATGCTGCAGACATTTGTTGGTACCCTTCCATTGATCTGTGCCTCGGCCCAATCCTGTCCCGGAGCTGTACGGACAATTCCTTCGACCTCATGGCTTGGTTTTTGCACTGTTAACTGTGGGACCTTATATAGACAGGTGTGTGCCTTTCCAAATAATGTCCAATCAATTGAATCTACCACAGGTGGACTCCAGTCAAATTGTAGAAACATCAAAAGGTTAATCAATGGAAAGAAGTTTCACCTCAGTTAAATCGAGTCTCATAGTAAAGAGTCTGAATACTTACGTAAATAAGGTATCTGTTTTTTAAATATTTTTAATCAATTTGCTAACATTTCTAAAAACCTGTTATTGCTTTGTCATTATGGGGTATTGTGTGTAGATTGTTGAGGAAACATTTTTATTTCATACATTTGAGAATAAGGCTGTAACGTAACAAAATGTGGAAAAAGTCAAGGTGTCCGAATACTTTGCGAATGCACTGTAGATAGCACACATGAGGAAATGTTCCTTTATTCATTTCTAGCTAAATGTAAAATGTTCCTGCTTTGACTAATTTAATGGAGTGGGTTAGGTCTGCTCTCTCTCTCTCTCTCTCTCTCTCTCTCTCTCTCTCTCTCTCTCTCTCTCTCTGTCTCTGTCTCTGTCTCTGTCTCTGTCTCTGTCTCTGTCTCTGTCTGTGTGTGTGGAGCGGTAGCAGTGTACTCTGGGGGGAATGCACCTTGTTTTCACAGCCCTCCATTAAGGCAGGAGATAACTCTTGGACCAATAGAGAACTCTACTCAAAGCCTCCAAATTAGTCTCCTTCCACAGTAGTGCAGTGGAGGGGGGCTCCAAGGCTCCTCAGGGGAGATGGACACAGAGAGAAAAATTAGGGCTGAAGGGGAAGGGAGTGTCAAACAATGGAGTTTGATGCTGTGTCTGCATTGGAATTCAGACAAAGAGAGTGCATTGTGAACACTCCAATGAGAAATGACACTGAACGGAGAATGTGGAGACTATGAGGAGAGTGAGGCTTGGATCAGTATTCAGACTAGAGTGAACTAGGGAATAAAGCAGTTAGACCAGAATGAGACAAGTCGAGAGCTAGGGACTATAAAGTTCTATCTGCGAAAAGATGATTCTGAGAAAATTTGCTTTTAAATTCCGAACCCTCATTGGCTTAACTGATGTCAGCAATTTTTATATTGCATTCTTTAGATCTCAACAACATGAATTGGGGTATTTGGAGTACTATATAGGCAGAGAACATTGAACAGAACAAGGCTATGTCAATAACTTAATTTAGACAAAAATGCAGAAAGAACCTTATAGTCCCAAGCTCTCGAAATGTGAACACTGAGACCAGAGCACTGACTTTTTCCATCCTCCAATTCCAGTGTTTCCCATCTTCCCCCTAGGAAAGTTAGTCATCTGTCCCTATAAAGTCGTCCCCTACGTCATACTCACTCACACACATACACACGTACACTTACACAAAGTGCGACCCAGTAGTGCCCAGGCCTTGACCTCTAAACAGGGGAAACAGTCAGCATCTGGCCAGCGACAGACATCCCCCCCTTCCCTCTAATCCCTCTGCATCAGATCAGCAGGAAGTATGGGCTAATTGCGGAAAATGAAGAGGATGGATTGTTGTTGTTTGTAACCAGTGCCACAGTTAGAGCTGCCAATAGTGATTAGAGGCAGCATGGGCCTGCTCAACTGTCAGATCACACGGTCTTATAACATCATCCCAAAGGCTACGTCAACCGCTCTTCAAAACTGTTCCTCTGGTATTTAGCCTCAGCTAACTGCTAATCGCTGTCAGCAACACTCTAAATGCAAAATCAGCCGGCTAACGAAGTGGAACAAACACTTTGCAATACACATGGCAATACCAAAAGGTGGTGGGCGAACTTGGAAATGAGTTAAGCGTGATTGGTGCTGCTGAAGGGTACATTATGAGGTCACTCGCCTGTACGTACCTGAGGTGTATCTCCTCTTATACAGTGCCTTCGGAAAGTATTCAGACCCCTTGGCTTTTTCTACTATTTGTTAGGTTACAACCTTATTCTAAATTATATTAAATCATTTTTTCCCGACATAAAATACCCCATAATGACAATGCAAAAACAGTTTTTTTTAGAAATGTTTGCTAGTTTATTAAAAATAAAAATCAGAAATATCACATTTACATTAGTATTCAGACCCTTTACTCAGTACTTTGTCGGAGCACCTTTGGCAGTGATTACAGTCTCGGGTCTTCTTTTCTAGATCCTCTCAAGCTCTGTCAGGTTGGATAGTTGTTGCACAGCTATTTTCAGGGTTCTCCAGAGATGTTCGATCGGGTTCAAGTCTGAGCTCTGGCTGGGCCACTCAAGGACATTCAGAGACTTGTCCCGAAGACACTCCTGTGTTGTCTTGGCTGTGTGCTTAGGGTCGTTGCCCTGTTGGATGGCGAACCTTCACTCCAGTCTGAAGTCCTGAGCACTCTGGAGCAGGTTTTCATCAAGGATCTCCCTGTACTTTGCTCCTTTCATCTTTCCCTCGATCCTGACTAGTCTCCCAGTCCTTGCCGATGAAAAGCATCCCCACAGCATGATGCTGCCGCCACCATGCTTCACTGTAGGGTTGGTGCCAGGTTTCCTCCAGATGTAACGCTTGGCATTCAGGCCAAAGAGTTCAATCTTGGTTTTATCAGACCAGAGAATCTTGTTTCTCATGGTCTAAGTCCTTTAGGTGCCTCTGTGTAAACTCTAAGCGGGCTACCATGTGCCTTTTATTTAGGAGTGGCTTCCGTCTGGCCCCTCTACCATAAAGGCCTGATTGGTGGAGTGCTGCAGAGATGGTTGTTCTTCTGGAAGTTTCTCCCATCTCCACAGAGGAACTCGGGAGCTCTGTCAGAGTGACCATCGGGTTCTTGGTCACCTCCCTGACCAATGCCATTCTCCCCCGATTACACAGTTTCGCCAGGCAGCCAGCTCTAGGAAGGGTCTTGGTGGTTCCAAACTTCTTCCATTTAAAAATAATGGAGGCCACTGTGTTCTTGGGGATCTTCAATGATGCAAACATTTTTTGGTATCCTTCCCCAGATCTGTGCCCCGACACAATCCTGTCTCAGAGCTCTACGGACAATTCCTTCAACCTCATCGCTTGATATTTGCTCTGACATGCACTGTCAACTGTGGGACCTTATATAGACAGGTGTGTGCCTTTCCAAATCATGTCCAATCAATTGAATCTACCACAGGTGGACACCAATCAAGTTGTGCAAACATTTCAAGGATGTTCAATGGAAACAGGATGCACCTGAGCTCAATTTCGAGTCTCATGCCAAAGGGTCTGAATACTTATGTAAATATTTTACATAAGTATTCAGACCCTTTGGCATGAGACTCGAAATTGAGCTCAGGTGCATCCTGTT
Source organism: Oncorhynchus keta (assembly GCF_023373465.1). Taxonomy (NCBI): domain Eukaryota; kingdom Metazoa; phylum Chordata; class Actinopteri; order Salmoniformes; family Salmonidae; genus Oncorhynchus; species Oncorhynchus keta. The sequence continues at coordinate 39,587,821 of NC_068439.1, forward strand.
TCCATTGAACATCTGTTTTTATATAAATTAGCAAACATGTCTACAAACCTGTTTTCGCTTTGTCATTATGGGGCATTGTGTGGGGATTGCTGAGGAATTTTCTTTATTTAATCCATTTTAGAACAAGACTGTAACGTAACAAAATGTGGGAAAAGTGAAGGGGTCTGAACACTGTGTGTTTCTTTCTATGACATGTTTCTCAATATGTTTACATACGATGGATCTACAAGTGTACACTTTACACACTCCAAGTTATAATAACAAAATATATTCAGCAGTATGTTCATTTGAGTCCTAACTTGGCATACTGGGGCAGTATATTAACCTGAAGGCAGAATGGCGCTGGAGGAGATGGCTGCCCTCTCACGGACTCCTAACCAATTGTGCTATTGTGGGTGTTCTTTCACGTTATTGGTAACTTATTTTGTACATAATGTTTCTGCCACTGTCTCTTATGACCGAAAAGAGCTTCTGGATGTCAGGACAGCGATTACTCACCTCGTACTGGACAAAGATTTTTTTCTTTAACGAGTCGGACGTGAAGGATTTACCTCAGACACCCGACAAAGGCCCAAATCCCCAGCATTCGCAAGAGAAAGAGACTGCCTCTGCCTCATTCATATGAGCCAATATACAATCATTGGATAACAAAATAGACAAGCTATGATCACGAATATCCTACCAACGGAACATTAAAAACTGTATCTTATGTTTCACAGAGTCGTGGCTGAACGACGACACGGATAAAATACAGCTGGCGGGCTTTACGCTGCATCAGCAAGATAGAACAGCTGCCTCCGGCAAATTTTAATTTTACCTTTATTTTACTAGGCAAGTCAGTTAAGAACAAATTCTTATTTTCAATGATGGCCTAGGAACAGTGGGCTAACTGCCTGTTCAGATTTGTACCTTGTCAGCTCGGGGATTCGAAGTTGCAACCTTTCGGTTACTAGTCCAACACTCTAACCACTAGGCTACCCTGCCGCCCCAAGGAGTGGCAGTCTGTGTATATTTGTAAACATCAGCTGGTGCATGAAATCTAATATTAAGGAAGTCTCAAGGTTTTGCTCGCCTGAGGTAGAGTATCTCATGAGCTGTGGACCACATGATTTACCAAGAGAGCTTTCATCTATACTTATCGGGGCTGTCTATTTACCACCACAAACCGATGCTGGTACTAAGACGGCACTCAATGAGCTGTACAGGGCCATAAGCAAACAGGAAAACGCTCATCCAAAGGTGGTACTCCTAGTGGCCGGGGACTTTAATGCAGGGAAACGTAAATCAGTTTTACCTCATTTCTATCAGCATGTTAAATGTGCAACCAGAGGAGAAAAAAAACTCTAGATCACCTTTACTCCACACACAGAGACAAGTACAAAGCTCTCCCTTGCCCTCCATTCGGCAAATCTGACCATAATTATATCCTCCTGATTCCTGCTTACAAGTAAAAAATTAAAGCAGGAAGCACCAGTGACTCGGTCAATAAAGAAGTGGTCAGATGACGCAGATGCTAGACTACAGGACTGTTTTGCTAGCACTGACTGGAATATGTTCCGGGATTCTTCCGATGGCCTTGAGGAGTACACCAAATCAGTGACTGGCTTCATCAATAAGTGCACAGACGACGTCATCCCCACAGTGACCAGTACATAGCAGTACATAGCCCAACTTGAAGCCATGGATTACAGGCAACATCCGCACTGAGCTAAAGGGTAGAGCTGCCGCTTTCAAGGAGCGGGACTCTAACCCGGATGCTTATAAGAAATCCTGCTATGCCCTCTGACGAACCATCAATACAGGACCAAGATTGAATCGTACTACACCGGCTCCGACAGTACAACTTTAGACCGTCCCGTCGCCCATACCCGGGCGCGAACCAGGGACCCTCTGCACACATCAACAACAGTCACCCACAAAGCATCGTTACCCATCGCTCCACAAAAGCCGTGGCCCCTGCAGAGGAAGGGGAACCACTACGTCAAGGTCTCAAAGCAAGTGACGTCACTGATTGAAACACTAGTGCGCACCACCGCTAACTAAGCTAGCGTTTCACATCCGTTACAGTGGCAGGGATTGCAAACTATTATAGAGTACAAAGGGAAGCATTGCTGTGAGCTGCCAAGTGACACAAACCTGCCAGATGAGCTAAATGACTAGGCCCAAGTTTATAGAAAAACAATTCTCATTTAGAAGGCTAAAATCAAATTGCTATCTTCACAAAAGTATTCTATTTAATCATATATTTTATACAGCATTTAAAGGTAAACTTGATACATAGGATCTGTACACTTTCAGAGATACAGTTACTTTGTTATACCGTCTTATTGACATCACAAAATAATAACAATTTCACAGGATTATTCTTTAGACACCCCCGGACCATTCTTAATATATGGACGTCAGAAATTAATGTTCCATTGTCCAATCTTTTGACGTTAGAGTTTTTAGGCTGGCCACACTCTCTCAAGACAAAGCCTATGCTTGCTTCGAGGCAAGCAACACTGAAGCATGCATGAGAGCATCAGCTGTTCCTGACGACTGTGTGATCACGGTCTTCATATCCGATGTGAGTAAGACCTTTAAACAGGTCAACATTCACAATGCCGGAGGGCCAGACGGATTACCAGGACGTGCACTCCGAGCATGTACTGGAAAGTGTCTTCACTGACATGTTCAACCTCTCCCTGACCGAGTCTGTAATATTAACATGTTTCAAGCAGACCACCATAGTTCCTGTGCCCAAGAACACTAAGGTAACCTGTCGAAATGACTACCGACCCGTAGCACTCACGTCTGTAGCCATGAAGTGCTTTGAAAGGCTGGTCATGGCTCACATCAACACCATTATCCCAGAAACCCTAGACCCACTCCAATTTGCATACAGCCCCAACAGATCCACAGATGATGCAATCTCTATTGCACTCCTCACTGCCCTTTCCCACCTGGACAAACACCAACCTGAGAATGCTATGCATTGACTACAGCTCAGCATTCAACACCATAGTGCCCTCAATGCTCATCACTAAGCTAAGGACCCATTGACTAAACACCACCCTCTGCAACTGGATCATGGACTTCCTGACGGGACAACCCCAGGTGGTAAGGGTAGTTAACAATACATCCGCCACGCTGATCCTCAACACTGGGGCCCCTCAGCGGTGTGTGCTCAGTCCCCTCCTGAATTCCCTGTTCACCCATGACTGTGTGGCCAAGCACGACTCCAACACCATCAGTAAGTTTGCAGACGCCACAACAGTGGTAGGCCTGATCAACGACAACGACGAGACAGCCTATAGGGACAACAACTTTTCCCTCAACATGTTCAAGACAAATGAGATGATTGTGGACTACAGGAAAAGGAGGACCGAGCACGCCACCATTCTCATCAACGGGGCTGTAGTGGAGCAGGTTTGGAGCTTCAAGTTCCTTGGTGTCTGCATCACCAACAAACTATCATGGTCCAAACACACCAAGACAGTCGTGAAGAGGGCACGACAAAGCCTATTCCCCCCAGTTCTACAGCTGCACCATTGAGAGCATCCTAACTGGTTCCATCACTCCCTGGTATAACAACCTACAGAGGGTAGAGCGTATGACCCAGTACATCACTGGGGCAAAGCTTCCTGCCATTCAGGACATCTATATCAGGTGGTGTCAGAGGAAGGCCCTAAAAATGTACAAAGACTCCCAGCCACCCATGTCATAAACTGTTCTCTCTGCTCCGGCAAGCGGTACCAGAGCACCAGGTCTAGGTCCAAAAGGCGTCATAACAGCTTCTACCCCAAGCCAAAAGACTCCCGAACAGCTAATCAAATGGCAACCCAGACAATTTGCATTGTACGCTGCTGCTACTCTCTGTTTATTATCTATGCTTAGTCACTTTAACTCTATCTACATGTACATATTACCTCAATTACCTCAACTAACCCGGTCCTTCTGTAGCACAGTTGGTAGAGCATGGCGCTTGTAACGCCAGGGTAGTGGGTTCGATTCCCGGGACCACCCATACGTAGAATGTATGCACACATGACTGTAAGTCCCTTTGGATAAAAGCGTCTGCTAAATGGCATATATTATTATTATATTATTATTATACTAACCGGTGCTAACCGGTGCTGTACCGGTACCTCCTGTAACTGACACTGTACCGGGACCTCCTGTATACAGCCTCGCTACTGTTATTTTACTGCTGCATTTAATGATTTGTTATTTGTTATTTTATTTTTTACTTTTCGATTTTTACTTAACACTTATTTTTTTTTTATCTTAAAACTGCATTGTTTGTTAAGGGCTTGTAAGTAAGCATTTCACGGTAAGATCTACACCTGTTGTATTCGGCGCATGTGACAAATAAAGTTTGATTTGAAGTGCAGAAGCCTTCCCTTTGTGTACTCAACTGTAGCTGCAGTGCTATTTGCAGTGCTAGCTCTTTCAACTGGACGTGACTCACATCTTCCCCTCTCAGTCTGTCAACTTGAGTGCTTCCGGCAGTTACCTCGTTTTTGCTCTGCCTTTCCTCTGTAAGGACAGGGTCAGTGCATAATGACCTATTGTGCAGCACAGCCAGTAGTCTCTCCTGTGTTGCTCAGAATACTTCACCTGACTGAAAACTTGTAAAAGTGAAAATCTCTCTTCAATTCTTGCAATGAAAAACTTTCAAAAGTGAATTTGTGACATTGAAAGCAAGTCTATGTGCGCTACTTCTATGCTTCCCCTGCTGAAGTTTTTTGTTTCACTTTTGGTTTTGTATACCAGCTTCAAACAGCTGAAAATACAATATTTCACAGCGGTTTAGATGGTACAGTGATTCTCTACACGATACTTGCTTGTTTTGTCACAAACTGAAATTAGGCAAACTGTTGTAATTTTAGCAACCAGGGAATGGTGGAGCGATTTCTGCATATTTCAAATAAAAACGATGTTTTATCGTAATGTCCTTTTTTTCTATTGATGTCCATCCAATACGGACATTACACAGACAATTAAATATTTTCAACGTTTGGGCAATTGAATGTTCACTCATTCTGGCTTTGGAATTTGTATGAAAAAGCTCTAAAAATCATTGTAACGTCATTATCTCATAATGCATTTCATGTTCAAAAAAAAGAATTACCGAAACCGAAATTGAAGCCGTGATTCTTTTTTTTGTATAAGAAACCTGAACCGACCTCAGAAAGCACAAATCTCTCAGCACTACTATTTAGTCATCTTACTCTTTCCTCTTGCACAACACTATCCCTAAAGGCTGAAGCTAGCTACACCCAGGCTCCATCGTAACAAGATTAAGGAGAGGACAGCAGATGTGTTGAGTGACGGATATGAGGGGTTCTGAGGGCATGCAGGACATAGGAGGTTGTACAGTAGTGCAGCACAGTCGACACATTGAACTGGACGCCGTTAAGGACCCGAAATACAGTGGAGTTGCATGTGCAGACAATGGAGAATTAGTCGATTGTAATATACAGATGTCCCTGTATAGATTTATAGGCGGTCCGTTCTCTCCAGATGATTATGAGATTTTGCAATTAACAGATATACTGTAGACATGCAATGAACATTAGAAAGAGTGAAACGAGAGAGAGCAAGATGAAAGAGAGACATTCGTTTTGGTACTCTGATAGCAAACAAGCTCCAGGCATTTAGTCTATAATTAAATAGATGAAGCAAGCAGCGACATGCTGAGGCGATGTCAGAGAAAACGGCACACACACGCGCGCACGCACGCGCGCACACACATTCTTAGACCCCACACAACCAAGAAACCCCCCTACCCCATGCCAGATGCAGCTGTGCTTGCAGGCGAACAGCAGGTGCTTGCAGGCGAACAGCAGGACATGGGGAGGGCTATTTCGGGGCCGGGCCAGATTGAATTAAATCCGTATTAATCCCAGTTGAAATTGTGTCATTCTTCTGAGCAACACTAAATCCAAATCAAATTATTCAGCACTCGGAGCCTGTCCCCCCCCAGGCTCCCCCCACCCCCCATCTTGCCTCTGTTCAGTGTTTCGCAAGCTGTGGTTTATAAAGGCTGAGCTAATTACTAGTGACAATCTAGAGCCAGTAGAAACATCCCTAATGAAAGGACTGACTGGGATTCGTCATTGAGACAACAGTATGCCCTCTGAAGATGGGCAGAACTAAATCACAGGAGAACACACTGGAGCCTCTAGTCTGCAATCCCCTGTACATCTGGTGAATTCACAACGGTTTCTCTATTTATCTTTCCCTTCCTTACTTGCTCTCTGTCCTTGTAACTTTCACCTATTTTGTAACGTATGTGGAGTATGGAAAATGTACTTTCGTGTGTGTGTGTGTGTGTGTGTGTGTGTGTGTGTGTGTGTGTGTGTGTGTGTGTGTGTGTGTGTGTGTGTGTGTGTGTGTGTGTGTGTGTGTGTGTCCTGTTCTGTATGAAATGGTCAATCAGACATACACCTCCCACATAACCATCTAGTTGTGTGATGGACACATAGGAGTGGAGAAAGATGGATGTGCGTGTGTGTGTGTGTGTGAAGGAATAGTGTGGGAGAGGAAGCAGCCGGCACTGTGTGTGGGAGTTTGATTAGTTAAATCCTGACAGTTTTCACATGCCCATCCAACAGCAGAGCCACACACACATACTGTTACCAGGGTGGGACACACACACACACACACACACACACACACACACACACACACACACACACACACACACACACACACACACACACACACACACACACACACACACACAGGCAATTCACGGTAACAGAATTGTGCTGGGACTTTCACTTGAAATGATTTCAAAGTATAACAAACCATACAACTCTATGCACAAAGGACAACTTTCATCAATTTACACGGAACATTTGACAAAAAAACACATTCCGGAAGAACTGTGCAGATGCAAAGTTTGGTAACAGAATGTTGGTAAAATCTCCTTCAGTGGTTTATGTGTTCACGATTTCCATCAACGGTTAAATATCTGCTCTGAAATAAGATTCCACATTGACTTTGAAAAAAAAACATCTATTTTGGTTATTCAAGTACAACAAGTGAAGTGGATTTACACCCTGTAATGGAATTGCGGCAATTTCAGCACGCGTCCCTGCTCTGCACTACACAGAAATGCATAATTATAGATATGATTTGCATTCTCTTCATGGTGATCCTAGATAGGTTCACAAATGTACAGTAACAGTCAAAAGTTTGGGCACACCGACTCATCTAAGTTTTTCTTTATTTTTACTATTTTCTACATTGTAGAATAATGGTGAAGACATCAACACTATTAAATAACACACAAAGGACTCATACACCAACCAAAACAAAGTGTTGAACAAATTAAAATATTTTATATTTGAGATTCCTCAATCACTCTTTGCCTTATTGACAGCTTTGCACACTCTTGGCATTCTCTCAACCAGCTTCATGAGGTAGTAACCTGGAATGCATTTAAATTAACAGGTTCATTTGTGCATTTCCTTCTGAATGCGTTATGTTGTGACAAGGTAGGGGGGTTATACAGAAGATAGCCCTATTTGGTAAAAGACCAGGTCAGCTCAAATAAGCAAAGAGAAACCGACAGTCCATAATTTCTTTAATACATGAAGGTCAGTTAATGCAGAGAATTTCAAAAACTTTTAAAGTTTCTTCAAGTGCAGTTGCAAAAACCATCAAGCGCTATGATGAAACTTGCTCTCATGAGGACCGCCACAGGAAAGGAAGACCCAGAGTTACCTCTGCTGCAGAGGATAAGTTCATTAGAGTTACCAGCCTCAGAAATTGCAGCCCAAATAAATGTTTCACAGAGTTCAAGTAAGATACACATCTCAACATCAACTGTTCAGAGGAGACTATGTGAATCAGGCCTTCATGGTCGAATTGCTGCAAAGAAACCACTACTAAACGACACCAATAATAAGAAGAGACTTGCTTGTTCCAAGAAACACGAGCAATGGACATTAGACCGTTGAAAATCTGTCCTTCGGTCTAATGAGTCCAAAACTTCCAACCGCCGTGTCTTTGTGAGATGCAGATTAGGTGAACGGATGATCTCCGCATGTGTGGTTCCCACCATAAAGCATGAAGGAGGTGGTGTGATGGTGTGGGATTGCTTTGCTGGTGACACTGTCTGTTATTTATTTCGAATTCAAGGCACACCTAACCAGCATGGCTACCACAGCATTCTGCAGCGATACGCCATCCCATCTGGTTTGCGCTTAGTGGGACTATGACCCAACCAAACCTCCAAGCTGTGTAAGGGCTATTTGACCAAGAAGGAGAGTAATGGAGTGCTGCATAAGATAACCTGGACTCCACAATCACCTCAACCAAATTGAGATGGTTTGGGATGAGTTGGACTGCAGAGTGAAGGAAAAGCAGCCAACAAGTGCTCAGCATATGTGAGAACTCTTTCAAGACTGTTGAAAAAGCCTTTCAAGCCTTGTTTGGTTACTACATGATTTCATATATGTTATTTCATAGTTTTAATGTCTTCACTAGTATTCTACAATGTAGAAAATAGTTCAAATAAAGAAAAACCCTTGAATGAGTAGGTGTGTCCAAACTTTTGACTGGTACCTTATAAATAAGCAGTATCCTCCTTTGCATATTTGAGTATCATTCTACCACTGGCCCCTATTATTTTAATGAGCTCTGCCACCAAACAAGACCAAATTTGGTTGGTCCAGACCTGGCAAAATCTGAACCAACCATAGACATCTATGTTTCACAAGTTTGGACATCAAATTACAGCACAGTAGAGCTCAGTAGAGTACAGCACAGTAGAGCTCAGTAGAGTACAGCACAGTAGAGTACAGTAGAGTACAGCACAGTAGAGTACAGTAGACTTAAGTACAGTATAGTTCAGTACAGTAGAGTACAGTAAAGTAGGGTACAGTACAGTAGAGTATAACACAGCACAATACAGTACATTATAGTATACTGAACTATAGTGTGCGCTACTGAACTCTACTTTACAGTACTGTGCTGAACTATACTTTTCTTTAATGTACTCTCCTGTGATGTACTGCATTGTACTGTACCGTACTGTGCTGTCCAAACTGAACCCAACTGTTTTTGTTACTACTATGGCTTCCCATTCAATTGCAGAAATTCCGTTACGGATTTTTCATAAATTCCTTTACGAAATTTGGTAACAGAATTTAGAGCTTAATCACTTAATAATTCATAAAATGTATAACAGTAAAAATACTATAAGTAATTTAGGTCGACTTTTACTTGTTACTTCTGTGATCTTTCATTATCCTCCCTCCTCGCGAGGGAGTGAAATTAGACAATATCTATGAGGTATGTGGATTTTTGGTAACGGAATTCCAAGGCACAAGGCAATGTTTATTAAATTTACAGAAGGCAGAAGAACATTTCCCAAACTAAATATGTGTTGGTATTAGAAACGAAATATACTGTAAGTGTTGTTATTTGTCAGGGGTCTTTAACATTATAGCGTTTTGATGTATTTGATGTATTTCTAATACTCATTAAGACTTTTACTGGTAGATGTTTTCTAAAACCACCTTTCCATCAGTTTGATCAGAAATCAAAGCCACAGCTTATTCCTAATCTTTATATGCATTATAAAAAAAAAATATAGACTCTTAGCTTTCATTTGACACCCAATTTGATATCCTCCTATGAACTTCACGTTGGTGACCCCCCCCACCCCCACACACACACACACACACACACACACGCACACGCACACGCACACGCACACGCACACGCACACACACACACACACACACACACACACACACACACACACACACACACACACACACGCGCACGCACACACACACACATATGCGTGCTTGTGTGCCATATCTGCTTCATGTATGTGTGAAAATGTTTTACTAAATGTTTTTCAATATAGTCTGTCTGTCCATCTGTCTATCTATCCTTTCTCTCTCTCCATCTCTGGGCGATAAGGGATGTGAATCGTAGGTGTTGGACAGCTTCTTTATGCCTATAGGGCTTTACACACAGAAGAGTTATAGGGGTCCATAGAGAGAGCAAGAGGAGACAAAGAGAAGGAAACAGCAGGGAACCTGTTTACACTGCTGACATACAACCCACCTCACCTGTGCTCCGAGACACACTTCTCAAAATCTCCTGGCGAGGGAGAGAGAGAGAGAGAGAGATGTCTCTGACAACCCAACCCCATCCCCCTACCAGCCATGGTTTCCCATCTACTTCTGTCAGTGAACAAGCCCAAGGAATGAGAGATGAGAGAGAAGATGTGAAAAAAAGAAAGGAAGAGATGAGTTGGAGGGGTCTTTACCGTCAACCACATCTGTCTTCACCCGTCTGCTAAACGCCTACCAGGTGAAGCCTGGGAGAAGATTTTTTTTAAACTTCAAAGCAATGTGCCGTGGTACCACAAAGCTCCTTGCAAGCTCCATAACGCCCTTTGACATTGAAATGCTTCTAGTTTCTCTCGCTCCACTGATACACTAACCCCACTCTGCCACCCCCGTCACCTGCCACTGTGACCTGTGACCTGTGTCATTATCACTGAGAGATATTAGAAGGCGAATCGATAGGTTCTGGTCACCCAGGCTGTATCGGGCAGCTATTTAAGCAATGGGAGTAGGCTAAGTTATCAATTACTGTCAAGACAAAGAACACACACACCAACCACCCAAACAATTTATTAACCCTCACATAATCCTGTTTGTTATTTTGGGACACCATTTCCTACTGTTTGACTCTTGCCTTTGTGGTTTTCTGTCGGTAGCTCGGGGTCAAACGTGGATATTCAACAAACAGTATGCTAACAACGAAGGGGAAAAGAGGAGAGGTAGATATAAAAAGAGAGGTAGATGGGGAGAGAACTGAGTGGTGGAAAGGAGAGAAGCAAAGAGAAAGGGGGGAGAGAAGGGAGAATGTGTCAGCCGTGCATGTGGCTACTTTATAATTAGCTGGCAAAACTGACAAGCGATCGCAGCGAGCGACTGAAGCATTAGATTAAACGACGCTCTGTATTTAACACTGATGCCCTGTATGCTCCGGTGCTCAGGGAGCACGTCCAGAGCCCCTCGATGCCCCCCTCTATTGCTGCCACACCAATGCACCCCGGCGCCTGACGCCAGCCTAATTGGTAATTATTCCCATGGCCCCCTCGTGGGACCTACGTTAATGAATCTCCTCTAGTGTCGGATCCGTTTACCCAGCCAGGTCTTTATAACTGGGCATGCCTCCTCACTTGTTGTAGTGAATAGGGTTCAGGGCATATGGTTAGGGGTGAAGGGGCGAAGGGTGAAGGAGGTGTTTGAGAAACACAGGTCTTTAACATGGGCAAGCTTGCTCAGTCAACATAGTATTTAAGGGGTTAGGGGCAATGGGTGAGGGGGAAGCTTGTTTGACTATTTCATATCTCTGACTTGATATGTTGCTTTGCAGCACACATTACTGAAAATCTATTTGCTAAATGTAATACCTAAAAGCATTACAAAACTATGGTAAAAACTAGATGTTTTAAATCTGAGATTCGAGAACATTGATATCAGAAATGGGACAAAACATCTGGCAATTTTATCAGATGCACGATTTGTTCCCAGATGTCTACATGCCTTGAGAATTCATGTGTATTGAAACACAATAACATGGTAATATTGTGCCCCCACCCCTCTAGCCTCCAATCTTCTGAAGCAGGAAAATGTGGTAGCCCTTTGCTATTAATATTTATAATGGGCTCTTAGACACCTCCCTGAAATATATCCAGGGAGATTTCAAGCAATATGAGCTTATTTCTCACCCATGAATTTAACCAAGCGCCCCTCTTCCTTCTTCTCGCTCCTCCTTTTCTTCCACCCATCTCCCCCCTCTCTTTTTCTTTCTCTCTGCCAGAGATGGGATTTGAGCTTTTTCGGGTTCACAAGCAGGCCAGCCGAATCTGGCAGACAGAAAAGTTCCTCCTCCATTTCAATGGTTTCCTTTTGGAGAAAGTTTGAGCCCTCCTCACAGCCCAGAGCGGGTTCATGAAAGACTTGCTTCTATCTGATATCAAACTGTAGTAGCTACACAAACAGAGAGAAAGATGGGTAGACAGCTCACACTACCTGATCTAACTCTACTGGCAGACCCCATGCTTGGAACGTCATTCCGCCTTTACTCACTGTTGTCTACCTGTGAGGGGAAGTTTACAAAAATGTGTCTTTTGAACTAAGACAACTCTCACTTCAAGGGTCTACGATGGTCAACAACATAAAACAAGGTAGGTGGGGAGGAAAACCCTGGTCAAAACAACAACAACAATTATTATTAGGAACGCTACCTCTTTGTTATTGTGTTTGACCTCTGCATAACATTTGCACTCGTTCACTGTAACCTGGTCATCGGTCATAGCAACTGTCACGTTCAGTTACGGTGGCGCTAAACGAGCGTCAGTATCTGAACGACGCTGAAGATGTTGCCAGTACGCGAGGTACCTGAGTATAGGGAGTTACTTCCCTAAAACGAGAGACAACACTCTGTGACTTTCTGAGTCCCCTGGATTACATTCCTACAGAGTGGAATTCATTTGAGACTTCTGCGGTAATGTGATTATTATTAAGGCAGGGTGACAGGGGGGGTGACTCCGTCTTTTTCCTTGTTGCTGACATTTACTCAGCAAACCCTTTGAGAGAAGTGGGCGACGGCACTTTGTTTTCATGCCACACTAATTATTCGACATCTCATTTGCGCAGATCAAAGGAGTGAGAGGAGGCGATCTCTCATTCTCTTTAGTGTTGCCGGGGAGAGAGATGTAGCTCAAACCATAGGACTGTTTATAAGCAGCCCTGTCTCAATCAAGCTGCCTAGCTGCTTAGCATTCCCCCGGCCAGGCTGTTGTTGTTAGAGGAGGTAAGGCAATAAGGTGCGTGCTGCCCTAGAAGGACCTTATTTCACCCAAACATTATAACAAGCCTATCTACCGTGTCTGTAAATTGCTACTTTTCGGTACCGAATGGTAGCCAGGCATGTACTGTCGTGGTTCTCGGACAGGAAGTTAATGACAGTTTAAAGTCACACCTCAGAGGTTTGCGCATATTGTTGACGGCAGCACACATTCGATGTAGTTGTATACACAACCCTTCTTTCAGTGTCGGAGCATCCTGGCTGGGGAATTTATTCTGCCTATTGATCGACTGATGACTCGGCGCGTTAGCTGCGATTGCGTTGGTAAAGAAGAGAGATTGAGGCGTTGTCAGCCTCATGTCGGAGAGAAAGGACAGAGGGGCTGCCGATGACTCATACAGCTTGTGAAATCCAGAGGTATGCTTCTTGAGCCAAACATTGGCAGGTTAGCTCACCAGTTCAGAGGTGGTAGCCTATGTGGTAATCTTTGATACAGCACATGTCTAATTCTATATACTAATTCAAAATACTGAGTAGTTTCTTGCTAAGCCTATTTATTACGTCTTATCTGTGGTACTGGTTGCCCTCCGTAACTGGCGCGCTGGCAGGGGGATTGGAGCGGCATTAATTTTGAATTGAAACCATGACTTGGAAATGGTTGAAAATATCCAGAAATGTCATGGTGGTATGGCAACTGGCTGAAAAGCTTCTGAAAAGGCAGAGGGACAGGGGATGTGGACTCACACACACCAAACACCTGTTTCTCATACGCACACGCATGCATATGCAAGCACACAGACATCACACACAAACACCACACACATCCAGGATTTTCTTTCTGGATCAAAAAGGGACTTAGGTGGTGGGCATGGCAGGGGGGCTTGGCAGGTGGCGTGGCCAGGGACATGGAAGGCCCGTCAGCGCGGCTGAAATTTAGAGAACATTTTAGAGGACCCCATCTTGGCAGTGTAGAGAAATATTTTGCATATTTAAACCAATTTTCTGCAATTCTACACATTTCTCTACGGAGCTGAGAGAAGTGTTTGCCGTTTTGAAGCTAATTTCCTACAATTCTACACATTCTACCATGGAGCTGAGATAAAATGTTGCAGTTTTAAGAGCAGACAAAAACTTGATTTTCCCGTGTTGTGTGTGTGTGTATATATACAGTATTTCCACACTATCAGGTTGAAATAATTCTGTGAAATTGTGAAATTATGATAATGCACTTTTAGTGTAAGAGCGGTTTGAATAGACCTCCAGGAATTTCTGCCTGCTTTGGTGGGATAGAGTCACCAGGCAGTATAAGATAATAGACCAATAACAAAGCAAGTTTGAAACCTCTCTGTCAATAACATCTCGTTTTCAAGTTACATATCCTTGCCTGGCTACCCAGACGCCTTGCTGCATCCCAACACTGCGAGACACCCACGGACGTAAGTTTCTTCTCCACAATGAGTGTGGATCTGAGTACCTCCCAGACTCTTCACCGAATGCGAACACATTTGGGGGTCGTCTGATTGTACCAGAAACCGATGGGTTGGGCCAGAGCCAGAACACACGTGCAGCGGTTTGAAAATGTTTAATTGGCTTTGATACTCTGATTGGTTAGAGACGATCCAATCGCTGATAACTTTTTTAGGACAACGGAACAGTGGAAGAATTCAGTGTGAGTCGTAAGGCTATACATGTCCCTCGCATTAGGCTCGTCCATTTAGGCCCCTCACCCAGACCACTCCCAGACAGTCCTAGCAAAATTATTGCTTGAGAAATTGCTCTTTGCTAAGAAGCTATTTTCGTATCTCTTTTACAATTATAATTGAAAACAATCACAGTAAGTTTTTATTTTATTTTACTGTTACCCGAAATAATTGTTATCCGAAATAATTTGATAAATAGATTAAAACAATGTCTGCATTGGACCTTTTAAAGGTAATTTCCTGCGATTCTTCATATTCTGTCCTGGAGCTGAGATTATAATATTTTTTTTCAGTTTCAAAGCTAATTTCCTTCAATTCTATTCATTTTGCCATGGCTATGGCTAATGATGTGTTATTTTGCTCATACAAAGTAACACAATCCATACTGGTAAATTTGTTTTTGGAGTTGTTTTGTTTTACTCTAGTGTCAAAATTGACAACAAAGTGTAAATAGGATCCTTTTGGTCATGAAGTCAGTCTTGTCCAAAATTTGATTTGGAAGTGAGTGCGTCAAGACGGGTATGGGTTTGTTACATGCCCACCTTTGCCAATGATGTCCAATTGCCCACACACACTTGCTCGGCATAGGAATGAAAATGGGCTTCCTTAAAGTTGGTGCAAACTTCTAATGCATTCAGCAATATTGCGCAAGATGGCAAGGAATGGACTACATACAACAAACGTACGACATCATGGCTGTGACTGGTGTGTGGTGAGTAGCTAGCTATGATACTGTGATGTAACTCGCTAAATACATAGCCTCTCCCTAATGTGATATAATGTCATAGACAGGAAGATTTGCATAGCTAACGTTGCACCTGACGCAAAGGTTTGATAGGATGTAACTGTGGCCACGTTGCTATCGTTAATGTTTCCACTCAAACTGGCGAGCTAAGAAGATCTCCAGTAGCTAAAGTTAGGTAGCTAGCCAATTCATTTCAACTGGGACAAAAATATTGATAACTAACCCAGATTTGCACGTTAGGTAGCTAGCTACTTTTATGAGAACAGGCATGTTGTTTGGGTTAGCACTTGCTCTCAAAAACAGGCCCTGGCGGCATTCTGCCTTTTAGTGATCAAGGGATAAGTTATTTAGCACTAGCTAGCTAGCATTCTGGGGCTTCATCTGCTACTAGTGCTAAAACAACACGCCTGCTCTCGTGAAAGTCTGTTGTGTATTTTCTAGCGCAAAAATAAATGAAAGATGGCACTTGTCTAGACCGAGTACCAGTCTTTTAAGCTAGCATGCTACAAATACGTGTCAGTGAGCATTCAGCAATGTATCGTTACACCGCTAGTTGCATAGTACCAGCTTCATGCAGCGTCATTGGCCTGAATCTGTGTTGTACTTAGTCACACTATTAGTATAATTACTTCCAGACTACAGATGTTTTTGTTGTTGCTATATATTTATTGGGTGATGATATTTTATTTAATTCGCAGGCTACTTACAAAACTGGTGGATTTGTTGATCAGCGGTTTTGTGGGATACACCCTACCATAGGAGGAGCAGACAGCTGAGTCAGTACGCGCCCAGGCACCAGTCCCACTTCTGGTTGGTCACATTTGGTCTGGTCATAGGTCAAAACACCGTCACTTGTTTGTCCTGGACTTCACCTACTGTAACAACCATTGATCATGTAATCAGTGCTGTGTGTACCAACTCTACCTTGTTTTTCTACAGGTGGAGAACAGGAGAGAGGGTTTGTCACAGAGTCCCCCTGACTAAAAGACAGGTTGATGCAGACGTTTGAACTATTACTTTTCGGTTTTTCAAATCAAATCAAATTTGATTTGTCACATACACATGGTTAGCAGATGTTAATGCGAGTGTAGCGAAATGCTTGTTTTTGGTTATTATTGAATGGAATGGTAGTCGGGGACATTGTGTATTCTTCAAACATGTCCGGAGACTGTCTTATATGGGACACCGTACGAAGGGAGGACGACTAACATGTACCACCAGACAAAATGCTGATTGGTACAGTACCTGTATCGGCTGTGAATGACAGAAGATGAAAGACGTGTAATATTTATACCTTGTTATATTAGCAAAACACTGCTTCTATAGTATTTTTGTGAAGGATTGTTTATTCTACATGGAACTATTACACTTGAAAGACATCAAAACCCTTTGTTTCGAATATCTACATCAGTTGGCATTCTTGGCATTCTTCTCATATTACTCTGTAGGCTACTGATTGAGTCAACGCTTCTTCCTGGAGGAAGCTTGGTCAGTAGCTACAGAGTGGTATGGGAAGAGTGCCGTCTTCCTGGAGGAAGCTTGGTCAGTAGCTACAGAGTGGTATGAGAAGAGTGCCGTCTTCCTGGAGGAAGCTTGGTCAGTAGCTACAGAGTGGTATGAGAAGAGTGCCGTCTTCCTGGAGGAAGCTTGGTCAGTAGCTACAGAGTGGTATGAGAAGAGTGCCGTCTTCCTGGAGGAAGCTTGGTCAGTAGCTACAGAGTGGTATGAGAAGAGCTACAGAGTGGTATGAGAAGAGTGCCGTCTTCCTGTTTTAATACTCTGTCAATCAAATTTAAACATCTCATTCATAAGAATTTGTTATAAACTAAGTCACTCTGTTATTTGTATAAATGGACAGAGACTAGTCTTTGAAATTTCTCGATTATATTTACATTTATTCAGTGGAAGCTTGGTCAGTAGCTACAGGGTGGTATGAGAATGCAGAGTTACACAAACAACAGTCAAAGGAAGTGTTGGCTTTGGGGATGACCAGTGAAATATACCTGCTGGAGCGTGTCCTACTGTCAAGTGTAAGGTTCTGCTGAAATGGTGACCAGTGAGCTGAGATACGGTACAAAGGGGCTTTACCTAGCCATAGCCTTATACATGACCTGGAGCCAGTGGGTTTGGCAACGAATATGTAGTGAGGGCCAGCCAACGAGAGCATACAGGTCACAGTGGTGGGAAGTATATGGGGCTTTGGTGACAAAACGGATGGCACTGTGATATCTACATCCAATTTGCTGAGTAGAGTGTTGGAGGCTATTTTGTAAATGACCGCCGAAGTCAAGGATCGGAAGGATAGTCAGTTTTATGAGGTTCTGTTGAGTGAAGGAGGCTTTGTTGCAAAATAGGAAGCCGATTCTAGATTTAATTTTGGATTGGAGATGTTTAATGTGTGTCCGGAAGGAGAGTTTACAGTCTAACCAGACACCTAGGTATTTGTAGTTGTCCACATATTCTAGGTCAGAACCGTCCAAAGTAGTGATGCTAGTCGGGCGGGAGGGTACCGGCAGCAATCGGTTGAAGAGCATGCACTTAGTTTTACTTGCATTTTGAGGATAACTCTGTCATATCCAGAATGGAGTGTGATGCACTCCACCCCTCCACCCCACCCTCTTTCCACCTGTCCTTAACCTGCAATACGTTACATACAGTAGATGGAAGGGACTTCATCATCCACTGGAGACTTTAAGACAGAACCTCACCCAGAGTGCTGTGCATGTCAGTGTGTGGTTAGACAGCCACATACTTAGAATGGACCATAAAAATATATTAGAAATAGATTGTCTTTGTGAAACAAACACACCCAAAGTCTAGTTGATAAATGTATCTACATTCAGGCTGGCCATGTTTGTGCAATGTCCACCTCTAGATCTAACAGCTGACATAAGCAGAGACGAGGCACAACTAGCCAGTTATATAATATTGTGTTGACAGCTGCGTTGACAGAAGACAGGGAATTCAACTCGCGGTTGATATCGTTTCCACGGTAACTTACATGACCTGATAAAACTTCCAAGTTGTAAGCTTCTTTCGTAGCAAGGTGTTGTAGAACGGGTGTCCCATGAAGCACATTCCAGACACTGGTACTTCTTGCTATCTTGTCATAACTGTGATTTGACAGAGAAATATCAGCTAGCTTGATAGGCTAGCCAGCTGTAGCTATGCTAGCTAGCTGCTGTCAGGTTGGCTAAACACAAAGTCAGCACAGTCTTTAGCCTACACATTGAACTGAATTAGCAGATCATCTTGAGATGGCGAATCAGTCAGGAGGGGAGAAGTCCTCAAATTCAGAACTTGTCTCCATAGCAAAGCTAGATTAGTTTATCTCGCTGTCACTAAGTTCCTCACTACTGCCCTTGTTTGTTTGTTTGTTTGTTGTGATTGAATGGCAAAGACACACCCAAGAAACACCCACATTATACCACACCCCAAAGACAACTCTCGTTTGGGCTTCAGTAATGGCAGCTGCTTTTCTTAATGAGCACTGGAAGAAACATACGTGGAATCGGTGCAGTTCACCTTTAATAATAATTTTTAAAAACTGACTTGGTGGGCCGAAAAAGCAAATGCTTAGGCGGTCCGCCCAAGGATTTCAATTGATTTCTTTATTTTTTTAAATGTGCAGCACACACTATCCTTATTAGATTGTTTTTATATACCAATTCTACATAATTCATGAAGCCTCCTTAGAGGGGGGAGACAAAGGCACAGCAGTTTATAATGAACAGAAAACCCCCCGAGGAAGCTATTCTGTTCTATTTTATCTCAATACTGGACTCTCCGCCATCAAATCTCTAGTGGCTGGAAAGAAACAGAAGAGGCCCCTTTGAAATGATGAGGAATCCTTTTGGCGCGGTGTTGGTTCTACAGGATGATTATGGCCTCTGTGCCGACCTGTAGAGACGTCCTCCTGAGTGATCAGGTGAATGACAGGTGACATTGGGACCGGGCGAATAACTTTGCATCGTTATGGGAAATCCCTGAGGGGATCCATGGCGACACATCGCATGAATGCAACTGCTTTAACTCAGCCCCTGTGATGCAGCAGTGTCATCAATAGCAATGTCCATGAACATAGAGTTGCAAGGAGGAGCTCAAAGCTCACAGAAAGACAGGGGCTCATTTGGATACCATTGAAATCCCATTGAAATAGGGAAATGTGCTAGCATCAGGATGGAACAGGATGGGAAGCTGAAATATACAGACAATAACCCCCCCCATTTCAATCTGCTGCAGCAGGGTTGTAAAGCCAAAAGTGCCGTGGTGCCAAAAATGCGATTGATAAATAAAATGTTGGGGTGGTGTTGAGAAAGGAGGCACATGATGGAGGAAAAGGGGCGGCCGGCATTAAATAGCCATGATGGCGCTGCTCATGTGTGAAACCATGGTAATGATATTCATCCTACCTGGTGATCAGCCCCAGCAGGACGCGCTGCCTGCCTGC
Organism: Oncorhynchus keta; assembly: GCF_023373465.1. NCBI lineage: Eukaryota > Metazoa > Chordata > Actinopteri > Salmoniformes > Salmonidae > Oncorhynchus > Oncorhynchus keta. The sequence goes on from NC_068439.1 coordinate 39,607,556, forward strand.
CTGCCTGCCTGCCCATGAATATTTCAAGAAAGGCGTCATAAAATCACATCTTTAGAATCACAGATTAATGCACAGGGGACACAAGGGGCTGAAAATGGAAGAGAAGGGAGGGCGTGAATGTGTGTGTGCGCGTACGTGTGTGGGTCCGTCTCTAGGAAATAGATCCTTTATATCCGGATTGGCTTTTGTGCCAGAGCGTTTCAGTGAGAGGAACAGCACAGTAACGTCCTCATTTGTATTTCACAAGACTTTGGCATAAAATAAACAAGGAATACATTTACATGAGTGCCTCCACGCTCCACACAGCAGTAGTTATCAGAGCCAATTCACACCCACCCATTCTCGGTCTCTCTCCTCCAGACTTAATCGACTTTTCCAGATATGGCTGGCTTTTTAACATTTTCACCCTGGAATTCATGGAGAGAAGGCTGCAGGGAGATAAAGGGGAGTTCAATCTATGTATGTTTGCGTGGCTGTTGCCGCAGTGACTTTTCTCCCACGCTGCATTCTGCCTTGTCACTGGGTCACATCCAAGAGAGCAGAGCAGAGTGTGTGCTGGAGGGTGTGGCGCGCTAATTAGTGGGAGTGGATGCAAACACTGTATAACTCAAAGTCAACACCAGAGGGCCAAGAAGACGCACAGAGACCATCCACGCCTCAACTGCCACCCTCTCTCCCTGTGTACCCCCCACACACCTTTACCCTCCTAAATAAATAAATAAATAGTGTTGAGTGCTGTTTTGAAATTGGGGTGGAATAAATTCTCTGACAGCTGGGTGTTTGTATTTCAACACCCTCCCATCGAATCATGTCCGTCAGGCCCATAACCCACAGCCATGAGCTGAGAAAGCTACTTCGCATGCTAATGTGCAGATGTGGCCTACCAGGCTATATGAGAAGATAACATGAGTCATGCACGCTCAGTGTTGTGAAGACAATGTCGTTGTTGCCCCACAAAGAAAGAGAACACCCAGAGATAAGATAACGGTTGCAGTGTTTCAATTTTTGTAATGTCATGCTCGTTCACTGATCGAAATTGGAGTAAGACAGTGATATCTCAGCTTGCCTGGAGAATTGTAGTGTATTAACAGTGTATTCATTAAACTACGGTGGAATAATTCGTCCTAGCCAGCATCATTTTCTGCATTGGGAATTGATGAGCAGCTCTGTTCCCCATAAAATGGGATTGAGTTGCTATTTTCCTCGTGAAATATTGAAATGAGTCAGAAACACTAAGTATGTGTGTCTGTGTGTGCACCACATGGACAAATAAGACATCCAGTTTAGGTGTTGCAGAGAAAAGGAAACAATCAAGCCAGAAGCCCCTCTCAGTCTTCGTCAGAACATAATCGTTACAAACCCTGAAACCAAGAGCATCCCCCCTAGGATTTCCCCTCAATTCTGCCTATAGACAGACAGAGGGCGGAGGGATACAGAGAGCGAGGTGGCTCCAAAACGACTCTAACACCAATACAGAACAGTAAGGGGAATCCCTACTTTCTCACTTACTCCCAAACCCTTCTAAAGAGAATGACAGACAGAGAACCCGAGACAGAGGCAAGAGGAGCCGGCGAGGTAGATGTATTTAGCGAAACTGAGGAAATACCTTAATCTCACTAAGAAATATCTTTGCACACACACATACTTTTTCTTTCTCCTAACACAATGGATCCAACGTCCTCAATACCCAGAACAGAGAACTTGGTTTATTTTAATGCGGCCTGTAAAAAAGATCCCTCTCTCCCTCACTTCCTAACTTGCTGTCTCATCCTTTCCCCCTTTCGTTTCAAACCATTTCTTTCCACTTCCTGTTCATTTATCTGTTTGTTCTGCTGCCTCCATTGTTTGTGCGACTCTGAATGCCAGCTCCCCAGACGTGTTCGTAAAGCCAGGGGCCATGAGGCTGTGTAGGCACAAAAATCATCATTTATTATGCACCACAGCAGCCCTGGCCTAAATCCACAGCCCCTCCTCCTCCAGTTGAATCCCCCCACAGTCGCGGCATACTCAGCTTCAGAACACCAATAGGCCATCATCGCCATGTGGCTCCGGCTCCTGAGTGACATGTAGCTGAGTGTGACTCCCTCATACAGAACACGCTGCTTCTCCTCCTCATTTCCAACGGCATGGAATACCCTACTGAGTGTAGAGATACTGAATGTACAGGTAGTATAGAATAGTACTGTAATCAGCACAACATGATGCATCCTAAGCCATTGTGGCAGGACAAATGGTAGTAGGAAAGACACCCCGCTGTGATGTCACTAATCCCAGCCTGCCCTAGACCAATCGTATTTACGTAACTGACAGCGACAGACGAGTCACGAGGTAGATTGTGTCAGTCAGTCCTCTCATCTGTGTGATAGTGTGAGTTGGGGATTAAACAGATATCCCCTCTCTGGATAAGGAGGGCAAGACGGATAAAAGACACTTGCAAGTAAGTCCTGCGAATTAGGGCGGCAGGTAATGTAGCCCAGTGGTTAGAGCGTTGAACCAGTAACCGAAAGGTTGATGGGTCGAATCCCTCCGATGGCAAAGTGAAAATTTGTCGTTCTGCCCCTGAACAAGGCAGTTTAACCCACAGTTCCCCTCCCCCAGCCGTCATTGTGAATAAGAATTTGTTCTTAAACTGACTTGCCTATTTTAAATTAAGGATCAAAAAAAGAAATAATAGGATTCTGGATATCTGACCTCAGGGCTGCTGACCCTCAACTCTTAGATGTTCAATCGTCAAGTCTCGCCCTCAACCATCTGTCGATGACGACAAAAGATACTATAGCACGGGAGTCGGGTCTACAGTGACAAGCGCTCCAACTGTCATGCAGCGCAGAGAGAGATTTTAATAACCCCTATGACACAGATGTGATGTGATAATGACAGAGAACCCGGAGTCAAGATCCCATCGCTGTAAAGGAACATGACTTCATAAAACACACAAATCAATCAATCGGAGACACACAAACTTGACACGGGATGATGCAATGAAGACCATGATGGTACTGTAGACATCCAATTGTATATTGCCCTATATTCATTATTCTGTTTCTGTATAAGGACTGGAGAGGAGTAACTGGTAGAACTAATACCGCCTCCCATACATTATGATGTAAGCTTTTTTGTCTCTGGTACCAAGCTCTGCCTTATCCTCTTGTCTCCACGTTGGCTGTTCCTGCTGAGTGATCTCTGATTCGAGGGATTGAGTCTTCATCCGCGGTCCAGTCTACCCTTGACATCCCTACAACTCCTCTCACACTCAGCAGAGACAGGATAAAGACAGACAGGCCCTTCGAGAGAACAAAGAAACCTTGGCATTAATACCTCCACTGAAGTGTCATCTAAATGTCAGACTGTGGCTTAGCAATTCTATTAACAGCCTCATAAAACTTCAGCAATGATTATAGCTTTCGTCTTGGAATGTGTGTGTCGTGGATATTGTGATGAATGTCTACGCAGCTCAATCTAAACCAAGAACAAGTCTCTATGAGTCAGTTTGTTGCAGGTGTCATGAATATGTCTTTAATAAGGATTTGATTTGTGATTAAATGAACTGTAAGGGTCGACAATGGCATAAATACCCCAGGACCATTCTGTCCCAATGAAGCACTTGACCTCCTATCCATCTTTCTCTCCTCCTCCAGACAGAGCTACAGTGTCCCATTGTTCCCCACACTGCTCTACCCATCCTGTCCTTAACACACTGACACAGCTAGGAGATCACCATCACTACTTTCCTCCTTTGACAGAGGAAGAGGCCAATCGGTCAACACCGGAGAAAACAGAAAGGTTCATGCGATGAAGCAGAGGTTGAAAAAAAAAAGAGAACCAGAGAGCAAGAGTTTAAGAGCGAGCTAGCGAAAGGAAGAAGTGAGAGAGAAGACGGTCTTGAAAGGAACAGAGAGATAAAGAAACGGAAAAAGAAAGGGGGGCAAGAAGCTAGGTTACAAAGCTACGGCTTTCATCAGCTCTGTAATTGAGCCTGAAATCACCCTATATTCAAAGTTAACGCCAAACTTTCTTCCCTCTCTCTCCTCCCCTCTTCATCTCTCTCCTCCTAATCTCTGTCCGTCTCTCCCTGGAGGAGATGAAAGGGACAGGCCAACCCATTCCCAGGTTATGAATATTTAAGTCCCGCTCTTGTTTATAGCCGGGGCCTTTGAAGACATTCACCCGTCCTCCTTCCGTCCTCCATCCCGACCCGCACCTTCACCCCATCCAATTGTCTGTTTTTTATTACCCGCGCACAGTCATTTCATCACCCCTCCTCCTTCCCTCCCTCCCTCCCTCCCAACCAACCCTCCCTCCCCCTGATCTCATGTCATCCTTCCTTCCGGCAACTCAGACCCGGGCCGATATTAAAACCGTTTTCCATCCAGTGGTCCGGCCTGGGGCAGCTGGGATTGTCTATAGCGCCATGCAGGCCGCAGGTGTAGGAGAGATATTAGAAAAGGGTTGTTATTATCTTTGATTCAAATCGGCTCTGGGACAGCTGCCAGCATTTTGGTTCATGTGCCGTCCAGGCGACATTTGGCCGAGAAAAAGCCACTCAAAATTGCAAATATCGTCTGTAAAACGGACTGTTACGTGATATTGTCCCCCTCATTTCAAATGCAGCATCTTTGCCTGAATGTCATTTCAGGAGATGGGTCCATTTCCGTGAGGACAGCAGCGTGTTTGAAATGGTAGCACGACCTTAATTTGATGCTCCTGGCTAACCAATTGTAATGATCTCTCTACCTCGTAGAGACCGAGGCCAGAGGTGCCAGAGCCTGAATGAATTACTTCTGATGAGGGGCAAATGCCGGATACCGAATTCCTAAAGGGAAGCAATGAGCGGGGCTTCTGAAATTCCCATCTCATTCCAGCTCTCTCGCTCAGCCTATTTCCATGGAAATTAAACCATGAAAGCTTGTCGTTCTATTTCCAAGAGCAGGCCTGTTTATTCCCAAGCGAACCTAGAACCAAGTAGAGCTGTGGACACAGCGACTAGAACCGTTATAGAACCGCACGCAGAACCAGATAAGGTAAGGAAGATGTGAACAACATCATACCAAATAATGGATTCCATTCATTTTCAGACAATCGACTGTAAACTACCAGTGTGGAGTGAATTAGTGCATTCGGTCCTATCCAGTTGTCATGTGAAATGCAGTACGACACGTTTAATGGAGTTAAGAATGTACCGCGAGCTCACGCCACGTCGATCTTGACATTTTCGCAGATGGAGCCATCCAAGAAAGATTGTTTGTAAGGCTCAATCGGTTTGCACATTGTCAAGGAGGGCGATCAAGTGTGTTGGGAAGCAAAGGATTACTGGTTCGAGCCCAGTATGGGGCATTTGGACAGTGGTGGAAGCTGCTGTTATCAGCATGCTGGACCCCTGGTTACAGCAGTGTTGTGGCTGGAACCAATTGGTACCTCTTGGATGGCGCAACGTTGTCAAGGAGGGTGGACAAGTGTGTTGGGAAGCAGGTGATAACTGGCTCAAGCCCCAGTATTGGGCGTTGTCGTGGAAATTCATACTGAGAGAGACTGTCATTTCTTCAAACAATCATATTTATTTAACCATGATTGATTATAAGACCAGCAGCAACTACCCTTTACAGACCATGCTGTTTCTTATATACCTCAAATCAAGTCAAATAAAATTTTATTTGTCACATACACATGGTTAGCAGATGTTAATGCGGGTGTAGCGAAATGCTTGTGCTTCTAGTTCCGACAATGCAGTAATAACCAACAAGTAATCTAACTAACAATTCCAAAACGACTGTCTTATACACAGTGTAAGGGGATAAAGAATATGTACATAAGGATATATGAATGAGTGATGGTACAGAGCAGCATAGGCAAGATACAGTAGATGGTATCGAGTACAATATATACATATGAGATGAGTATCTAAACAAAGTGGCATAGTTAAAGTGGCTAGTGATACATGTATTACATAAGGATGCAGTCGATGATATAGAGTACATTATATACGTATGCATATGAGATGAATAATGTAGGGTAAATAACATTATATAAGGTAGCATTGTTTAAAGTGGCGAGTGATATATTTACATCATTTCCCATCAATTCCCATTATTAAAGTGGCTGGAGTTGAGTCAGTGTCAGTGTCAGTGTGTTGGCAGCAGCCACTCAATGTTAGTGGTGGCTGTTTAACAGTCTGATGGCCTTGAGATTGGAGCTGTTTTTCAGTCTCTCGGTCCCAGCTTTGATGCACCTGTACTGACCTCGCCTTCTGGATGATAGCGGGGTGAACAGGCAGTGGCTCGGGTGGTTGATGTCCTTGATGATCTTTATGGCCTTCCTGTAACATCGGGTGGTGTAGGTGTCCTGGAGGGCAGGTAGTTTGCCCCGGTGATGCGTTGTGCAGACCTCACTACCCTCTGGAGAGCATTACGGTTGAGGGCGGAGCAGTTGCCGTACCAGGCGGTGATACAGCCCGCCAGGATGCTCTCGATTGTGCATCTGTAGAAGTTTGTGAGTGCTTTTGGTGACAAGCCAAATTTCTTCAGCCTCCTGAGGTTGAAGAGGCGCTGCTGCGCCTTCTTCACGATGCTGTCTGTGTGGGTGGACCAATTCAGTTTGTCTGTGATGTGTATGCCGAGGAACTTAACTTGCTACCCTCTCCACTACTGTTCCATCGATGTGGATAAGGGGGTTTTCCCTCTGCTGTTTCCTGAAGTCCACAATCATCTCCTTAGTTTTGTTGAGTGTGAGGTTATTTTCCTGACACCACACTCCGAGGGCCCTCACCTCCTCCCTGTAGGCCGTCTCGTCGTTGTTGGTAATCAAGCCTACCACTGTTGTGTCGTCTGCAAACTTGATGATTGAGTTGGAGGCGTGCGTGGCCACGCAGTCGTGGGTGAACAGGGAGTACAGGAGAGGGCTCAGAACGCACCCTTGTGGGGCCCCAGTGTTGAGGATCAGCGGGGAGGAGATGTTGTTGCCTACCCTCACCACCTGGGGGCGGCCCGTCAGGAAGTCCAGTACCCAGTTGCACAGGGCGGGGTCGAGACCCAGGGTCTCGAGCTTGATGACGAGCTTGGAGGGTACTATGGTGTTGAATGCCGAGCTGTAGTCGATGAACAGCATCCTCACATAGGTTTTCCTCTTGTCCAGATGGGTTAGGGCAGTGTGCAGTGTGGTTGAGATTGCATCGTCTGTGGACCTATTTGGGCGGTAAGCAAATTGGAGTGGGTCTAGGGTGTCAGGTAGGGTGGAGGTGATATGGTCCTTGACTAGTCTCTCAAAGCACTTCATGATGACGGAAGTGAGTGCTACGGGGCGGTAGTCGTTTAGCTCAGTTACCTTAGCTTTCTTGGGAACAGGAACAATGGTGGCCCTCTTGAAGCATGTGGGAACAGCAGACTGGGATAGGGATTGATTGAATATGTCCGTAAACACACCGGCCAGCTGGTCTGCGCATGCTCTGAGGGCACGGCTGGGGATGCCGTCTGGGCCTGCAGCCTTGCGAGGGTTAACACGTTTAAATGTCTTACTCACCTCGGCTGCAGTGAAGGAGAGACCGCATGTTTTCGTTGCAGGCCGTGTCAGTGGCACTGTATTGTCCTCGAAGCGGGCAAAAAAGTTATTTAGTCTGCCTGGGAGCAAGACATCCTGGTCCGTGACTGGGCTGGATTTCTTCTTGTAGTCCGTGATTGACTGTAGACCCTGCCACATGCCTCTTGTGTCTGAGCCGTTGAATTGAGATTCTACTTTGTCTCTGTACTGACGCTTAGCTTGTTTGATAGCCTTGCGGAGGGAATAGCTGCACTGATTCCAAGATGGCTCGGTAGCTGGTTCAACCCCTCCCATTTAGATTGGGGGGCTCTAGAAGCCACTTTGGGTTTATCCTGTGGTCATCTGCCACAGCAGTAAAAATGCTTGTTCTATTCCTTCAGGCTACTATCTCTATCTCGAGTCACACACACAATGCCGCCCCAATCAAACCGGAGACATATGTCTCACATGCACCACTAATCATAGAATGGAATGTGGCTGCTTGGTTTTTTATCACCAAGCCATCTCTTAAACAGTTGCCAGACCAAGCTTCACAAACTCCTCTCACTTCAATCAGAAGTAAAAGAGAGAGTTCTAAGAACCCTGCTCTATTGCATAGGACAACCATTTGGTGCATAAACATTATAACGTCATCGTGTAACTCTGCCACCACAGCAGTCAGACAGTGGAGGACGCTAAGCTGTTAGCAGCACACTGACCCCTATTACACACGCACACACATTATCCTTGTACATGCACGCACATAGACATTTTCATATACACTCTCTTCCTCTGTCTTGCTCAATCTGCTTTCGCCTCTCTGCCTCTCTGCCTCTCCGCCTCGCTCTCTCATATATATATATATATATATATATATATATATAAATACAAGGTGTAACATCTTTATTTAAGGCTTGGGCAATCTGCTACTGGTACTCTATGTATACAGTGCCTTCGGGATGTACTCAGACCCCTCAACTTTTTCCACATTTTGTTAACATTAAGTTAACAGCCTTATTCTAAAATGGATAAAATGGTTGTTGTTTTTCTCATCAATCGACACACAATACCCCACAATAACAAAGCAAATACAGGTTTTTAGAATACAAAAATAAAAAAACATATATATATTTTTTTACATAAGTATTCAGACCTTTTACTCAGTACGTTGTTGAAGCACCTTTGGCAGCGATTACTGCTTCTAGTCTTCTTGGGTATGACGCTACAAGCTTGGCACACCTGTATTTGGGTAGTTTCTCCCATTCTTCTCTTCAGATCATATGAAGCTCTTTCAGGTTGGATGGGGAGCAGTAATGCCCAGATACTTTCAGGTTTGATCGTGTTCATGCCCGTCTTTGGCTAGGCCAATCAAGGACTTTCAGAAACGTGTCCCAAAGCCACTCCTGTGTTGTCTTGGCTGTGTGCTTAGGGTCGTTGTCCTGTTGGAAGTTGAACCTTTTGACCCAGCCTGAGGTTCTGAGCACTCTGGAGCAGGTTTTCATCAAGGATCTCTCTGTAATTTGCTCCTTTCATATTTCCCTTGATCCTGACTAGTCTCCCAGTCCCTGCCACGGAAAAACATCCCCACGGCATGATGCTGCCACTACCATGGTGCAGAGGTGGTTGTTCTTCTGGAAGGTGCTCTACGGACAACTCCTTCGGCCTCATGGCTTGGTTTTTGCTCTGACACGCACTGTCAACTGTAGGACCTTGTATAGACACGTGTCCAATCAATTGAAACATCAAGGATGATCAATGGAAACAGGATGCACCTGAGCTCAATTTTGAGTCTCATAGCAAAGGGCCTGAATACTAATGTAAATAAGGTATCTGTTTTTAATATTTAATAAATGTGCAAATATTTCTAAAAACCTGTATTCACTTTGTCAATATGGGGTATTGTGTGTAGATTGCTGGGGATATTTTTATTTTATTGAATCCATTTTAGAACAAGGCTGTAAGGTAACAACAGGTGGAGAAAGTCAAGGGGTCTGTATACTTCCCGAATGCACTGTATCTCCCCATTCGTATTATCGTGTTAGTTACTGTTAACTGTTTTATTGTCAATATTACTTAAACGATGCATCAATTGTTAAAGCAAGCATTTCACTGTAAAGTCTACACCAGTTGCATTCGGTGTGTGTGATAAATAAAATGTGAATAATAATCCCTGGCGTACAGACAGCATTAGGAGACACTGATCTCAGAACAGCATGTACAATTCTAAGGACCAGTGATTATGTGACTACGGATCGTTAATGCTCCACTCTTTCACACGACACTGGGAATATATCGTCAGTGAGATGAGAGGCAGTGGGGATGTAAGCACAGAACACACAGGTGCAAACACACACACACACACACACACACACACACACACACACACACACACACACGCACACGCACACGCACACGCACACACGCGCGCGCGCAAACACACTAATCCATAGTGCCAGGTCCCCCCAAATCTCACTTAGGGCCCCTAAAAGGCTCGAGCCAGCCCTAAGTGTGGGGTAATTAAACACAATGATTACTTAGCCCACTCACGGCCTCTGGATCCTCTCCCATTATTGGCTCTGGACACAATAAGAACCGATTGATCACCTAGCCTGGGGACTGGTGCTTAGGGGATATTCAGTGGTTTTCGTAATGTTGGTATGTGTTTCTAGGTGAGCATGTGTGTCTTAATGGGGTGTTCTGTGTTGGCACACATGAGTGTGTTTCTGTTACTGTTTGCGTGTGTTTATGTGTGAGTGGGCATACATATGTGCATGCCTACGGGTATGCATGATTGGGTGCATGAGTGTGTATGTATGTGTGTGTGTGTGTGTGTGTGTGTCGTTGTGTGTCAGTGTGTTTCTGTCTGGGCTGTGGGCCCACTCCCATCAGTGCTCATCTCCCAGAGAGAGCTCCTTGTAAAGGTCTGGGAGTCTATACAACACACACACACACTCCGGTCCAATCTGACACATTTCCTCAGGGCAAAAGGGATGAAAAGAATATTTAAACGCACGGCCGTCTGATGCACGCTCATGCATATTTCATCCTGCTAAGCTCACACTGATACCATAAAGCAGATTAATTGGACATTTACTCAGACATTAATCGATTTGGAAAATATATATCCACATGACACTCTTTCTCTCTTCTGCTCTATCTCTCTTCTAAGTCTTACACGCTATATCTTTCCCTCCAAGGATTTACAAAACAAAAAATCTATGCTTGAAGTTTTCCTTGTGATGTAACATGTCCGATACTTTTGGGGGTAACTTAGGGGAGCTGTGTGTGTGTGTGTGTGTCTGTGTATGTGTGAGTGATTTGGAGTGTTCCTCTGGGTGGCTCCTCCCAATCAGGCCGCAAAGTGAACCTGTCAGAAAGTGGTAGAAGAGAGTGAAAGAGAGGAGAGACAAGAGGGAGAGAGGAGAGAGTGTGTTTATACACCTGGGTGTTGTGTGGAGCAGCCGAGGTAAAAAAAAAAAAGTTTTTGCTGGAGGGCATAGCAGTAGTGATACCCTGATGCCATTACCTGGTGGGAATGCGGTTTACTGCAATATGGGGCAGCACTGGGCACAAACTCGTTAAGTCAACGTTGTTGCAACGTAATTGTGACGTGGAATCTACGTGGAAAATGCATCCATAAATCAACAAAATATCTGACACTGTGTTCCCATTTGAACATTGGTGTGCTTTTAGATGGTTGAAAGTGTAGAATAATGTAGACTACTGTACTGGGCTGTACTTACTACCATTACTTTTAGTAGATATTAACGAGACTTGGACTTGCCATTCGTAGTGTTATCAAAGAGATAATATATTACAAAACTATAATTGTTAGGTAAGTACAATTGGGGGAAATTGAGGCTGCAGGGATTCACCATAGATTCATGTTAGTCCACTTCTGTTAAAACAGAAACGTTACTGTAGGAAATTAAATATATCTTCCGGTATGCAATTCTAAAGTATTACCAGCTAACATGCAATCTTCACATTAGACACTTACTGTTGATGCGTATTCACATTTTCTGTCTTCGTATTACAATACATCATGCTTACTTTTACCTACATCCTATATACTCCCAGTAAGACTCCCTATACTCTGTTAAACCATTCTCCTTATACCAAAGACTGGGAATGTGATGCACTTGTAGTGTGTGTGTGTGTGTGTGTGTGTGTGTGTGTGTGTGTGTGTGTGTGTGTGTGTGTGTGTGTGTGTGTGTGTGTGTGTGTGTGTGTGTGTGTGTGTGTGTGTGTGTGTGTGTGTGTGTGTGTGTGTGTGTGTGTGTGTGTGCTTGTATAAAGTCTTAAACATCTGCCTACGGGGGAACGGAAATGAATAAAAAAAAACTCTCCTCCTCTATTCCTCCTCTCCACCTGTTCCAAGTGAGAGCGGTCCATTCCTGAGTTTTCTGCCTGATGTAAAATGTCCAATACTTCTGGGGGTATATATATTAGAATGAACAAAAATATAAACACAACAATTTCAAAGATTTTACTGAGTTACAGTTCACATAAGGAAATCAGTCAATTGAAATACATTCATTAGGCCCTAATCTATGGATTTCACATGATTGGGAATACAGATATACATCTGTTGGTCACAGAAAGCTTTTTATTTTAAAGTAGGGGTGTGGATCAGGAAACCAGTCAGTATTTGGTGTGACCACCATTTGCCTCGTGCAGCACAAGTTGAGCAGGCTGTTGATTGTGGCCTATGGAATGTTGTTCCGCTGTGTGAAGTTGCTGGATATTGGCGGGAACTGGAACATGGTGTTGTACAAGTCGATCCAGAGCATCCCAAACATGCTCAATGGGTGACATGCCTGGTAAGCATGCAGGCCATGGAAGAAATGGGACATTTCCAGCTTAATGGAATTGTGTACAGATCCTTGAAACATGGGGCCGTGCATTATCATGCTGAAACACGAGGTGATGGCACGACATTGGGCCTCAGGATCTCGTCATGTTATCTCTGTGCAATTTTGTTTGCTGTCCGTAGCTTTTGCTGCCCATACCATAACCCCACCGCCACCACGAAGTACTCAGCAAACTGCTTTCCCACACAACCCCATACACTCTGTCTGCCTTCTGCCTGGTACGGGATTCATCCATGAAGAGCACACTTCTCCAGCGTGCCGTGGTCATCGAACGGGAGCATTTACCCACTGAAATCAATGCTCCCATTTGATGACCACTGGCACAGATTTGCTGATGTTAATGTTGTGAACAGAGTGCTTCATGGTGGCAGTGGGGTCATGGCATAGGCAGCAAAAGCTACGGACAACGAACACAATTGCACTGTACCGATGGCAATTTGAATGCACAGAGCACTCACGTCTGTAGCCATGAAGTGCTTTGAAAGGCTGGTCATGGCTCACATCAACACCATTATCCCAGAAACCCTAGACCCACTCCAATTTGCATAACGCCCCAACAGATCCACAGATGATGCCATCTCTATTGCACTCCACACTGCCCTTTCCCATCTGGACAAAAGGAACACCTATGTGAGAATGTTATTCATTGACTACAGCTCAGTGTTCAACACCATAGTGCCCACAAAGCTCATCACTAAGCTAAGGACCCTGGGACTAAACACCTCCCTCTGCAACTGGATCCTGGACTTCCTTACGGGCCGCCCCCAGGTGGCAAGGGTAGGTAACAACACATACGTCACGCTGATCCTCAACACAGGGGCCTCTAAGGGGTGCATGATCAGCCCCCTCCTGTCCTCCCTGTTCACTCATGACTGCACGGCCAGGCACGGCTCCAACACGATCATTAAGTTTGCCAAAGACACAACAGTGGTAGGCCTGATCACCGACAACGATGAGACAGCCAATAGGGAGGAGGTCAGAGACCTGGCCGTGTGGTGCCAGGACAACAACCTCTCCCTCAACGTGACCAAGACAAAGGAGATGATTGTGGACTACAGGAAAAAGAGGACTGAGCACGCCCACATTCTCATTGACGAGGCTGCAGTGGAGCAGGTTGAGAGCTTCAAGTTTCTTGGTGTCCACATCACCAACAAACTAACATGGTCCACGCACACCAAGACAGTCATGAAGAGGGCACAACATTCCCCCTCAGGAGACTGAAAATATTTGGCATGGGTCCTCAGATCCTAAAAAGGTTCTATAGCTGCGCCATCGAGAGCATGGTTGCATCACTGCCTGGTATGGCAACTGCTCGGCCTCCGACCGTAAGGCACAACAGAGGGTAGTGCGAATGGCCCAGTACATCACTGGGGCCAAGCTCCCTGCCATCCAGGACCTCTATACCAGGCGGTGTCAGAGGAAGGCTCTAAAAATTGTCAAAGACTCCAGCCACCCTATTCATAGACTGCTCTCTCTGCTACTGCACGCCAAGCGGTACCGGAGCGCCAAGTCTAGGTCCAAGAGGCTTCTAAACAGCTTCGACCCCCAAGCCATAAGACTCCTGAACACCTAATCAAATGGCTACCCAGACTATTTGCATTGCCCCCTCCCTCTTTTACACCGCTGCTACTCTATGTTGTTATCATCTATGCATAGTCCCTTTAATAACTCTACCTATATGTACCCAGTGCATTGACTCTGTGCTGGTACTAAAAGTACCAGCATATAGTCTCGCTATTGTTATTTGGTCCTTCTGTAGCTCAGTTGGTAGAGCATGGCGCTTGTAACGCCAGGGTAGTGGGTTCGATTCCCGGGACCACCCATACGTAGAATGTATGCACACATGACTGTAAGTCGCTTTGGATAAAAGCGTCTGCTAAATGGCATATTATTATTATTATTATTTTACAGCTGCTCTTTAATTACTTTTTATTTTTTATTTTTTATTTATCCGTTATTTTACCAGGTAAGTTGACTGAGAACACATTCTCATTTGCAGCAACGACCTGGGGAATAGTTACAGGGGAGAGGAGTGGGATGAATGAGCCAATTGTAAACTGGGGATTATTAGGTGACTGTGATGGTTTGAGGGCCAGATTGGGAATTTAGCCAGGACACCGGGGTTAACACCTCTACTCTTACGATAAGTGCCATGGGATCTTTAATGACCTCAGAGAGTCAGGATACCCGTTTAACGTCCCATCTGAAAGACGGCACCCTACACAGGGCAGTGTCCCCAATGACTGCCCTGGGGCATTGGGATATTGTTTTAGACCAGAGGAAAGAGTGCCTCCTACTGGCCCTCCAACACCACTTCCAGCAGCATCTGGTCTCCCATCCAGGAACTGATCAAGACCAACCCTGCTTAGCTTCAGAAGCAACCCTGCAGTGGTATTGTTACTTTTATTTCTTATTCTTATCTGTATTTGTAAAAATGTAACTGCATTGTTGGTTAGGGGCTCGTAAGTAAGCATTTCACTGTGAGGTCTACCCACTGTTGTATTCGGCGCATTTGACTAATACAATTAGATTTTATATGAAATGTAGTCAGGTCACGATCCTGGTGAGGACGACGAGCAGGTAGATAAGCTTCCTTGAGATGGTTTCTGACAGTTTGTGCAGAAAATGATTTGGTTGTGCAAACCTACAATTTCATCCGCTGTCCGGGTGGCTGGTCTCAGACGATCCCGCAGGTGAAGAAGCGGGATGTGGAGATCCCGGGCTGGTATGGTGACACGTGGTCTGCGGTTGTGAGGGCGCTTGAACGTACTGACAAACTCTCTAAAACGACGTGGGAGGCAGCTTATGGTAGAGAAATGAACCAAAAATTCTCTGGCAATTGCATGCTCCCTCAAAACCTGAGACAGCTGCGGCATTTGGGTCGTGTGACAAAACTGCACATTTTAGAGACCCTTTTATTGTAGCTCCTGAAACATGGGATCAACACTTACATGTCTTGTTTATATTCTTGTTCAGTACATGGTATAGGATATGGAGCGTTATTCTGGGTGGTTCCCCTAATCAGTCAGACCTTGTGTAATGAAGGCCTGCATATTGTACCCAAGGCGACAGCCTGCTCTACGTCCTCACACCTCATTTGACTGATGTGGGGGGATGTTCACATATTAATTCTGCTTCATTCACACTCTCGTTTCATGTGACTCAACCAGGGACAATGACTCTCTCTCTCTCTCTCTCTCTCTCTCTTATCTCTTTATCTCTCTCTCTCTATTATCTCTTTATCTCTCTCCGTTTGTCTTTTTTCACACCTTTCTGTCATGCTTTGTTTGTTATCTCCCCAAGTCTTTGTAATTTGGATGTCTGTTCATTGTCCATTTGGCGTGAATAGGTAAACACTTATGCTGCCAAACATTGACACACAAATAACTTACAAAGAAATAAATGAGACTAGCTAGGTTTCCATGCACTCCGCATAAAGGAAATATGCTCATTTTAGGACAGGTGATGGGAAACACTATGTACATGAGCCTCTCAGGAGAGAGAAAATACTGAGGGGGAGACGAACGAGGAGTGTGTCTGAGTGAGTGAGTGAGTGAGTGAGTGAGTGAGTGAGTGAGTGCAGAGTCCATGCCCCTACGAATTGAGGCTTTTCTGAGGGCAAAAGGGGGAGGGGGGTGCAAACTCAATATTAGGAAAGTCTTCTTCATGTTTTGTACACTCAGTGGCCAGTTATCTATATATATTGTATATTCATACTGTATGTAGACTTGGGTAATAAGGAGCATGACAGAAAGGTCTGAAAAAAGGCACAGAGGGAGAGTGAAAGAGCAAGAGAGATGTGTGTGTGTGTGTGTGTGTGTGTGTGTGTGTGTGTGTGTGTGTGTGTGTGTGTGTGTGTGTGTGTGTGTGTGTGTGTGTGTGTGTGTGTGTGTGTGTGTGTGTGTGTGTGTGTGTAAGAGAGAACTAGAGAGAGATTGCCAATGTCCCATTTCCTCTCCATTCATCAATGTTCACCTTTCCACCTCCCACCCCTTATCTCCTCTCCTGTCAACTGCACAGCTTCACACTACTGATCTATATAGCAACCACTATATGCTCTACCTACCCGTTATGCAACAGCTTAACCTGGAGATTTGGGCTTTGATAAAGGGGTGTTTGGGGGGGGGGGTGCAACTCAATATTAGGAAAGTTTTGTTTTGTTTTTAAGGTTTTGTACAGCCAGTGCATATACAGTTTATTAGGTACACCACCCCGTTCACGAAAATGGTTCTCTCCTATACACAGTAAGTTACGTGACTTGCCATATAAAGTGACTTGCTATATAAAGCAGTGACTGGCCGCGATTTGCTATATAAAGCAGTCAAAGGCATTGAGGCATTCAGTGACTCTTCGATTGAATGTTAGAAATGACAAAACTAGTGACCTAAGTGACTTTGATAGTGGCACGCTGGTTCCATTATCTCAGAAACGTCCTCTCGGGCTTTTCATGCACGACAGAGTCTAGTGTTTACCGAGAACGGACACAAACAGAAAACATCCAGTCAGCAGCAGTCCTGTGGGTGAAAACAGCTCGTTGTGGAGAGAGGTCAAAGGAGAATGGCAAGAATCGTGCAAGCTGACAGGCAGGCCACAGACAGGCAAATAATGGCGCAGTACAACAGTGGTGCGCAGAACGGCATCTCAGAATGCACAACTTCTCCCTTGTCATCGATGGGCTATTGCAGCAGACGACCACAACGCGTTCCACTCCTATCAGCTAAAAACAAGAAGAAGCAGCTCCAGTGGGCACACGATCGCCTAGTCTGACAAATTCCGGTTCCTGTTGCGCCATGCTGATGGCAGAGTAGGGACTTGACGTAAGCAGCATGAGTAAATGGCTCCATCCTGCCTGGTGTCAACGGTACAGGCTGCTGGCGGTGTGGGGAATGTTTTCCTGGCGTACATTAGGTCTCTTGATACCAATTGAGCAATGTTTTCATGCCCCAAAGAATTCAGGCTGTTCTGGATGCAAGATGGGTGTGCCTAATAGACTGGCCACTGAGTGTATAGATATACTGCATACACGCATTGTATGTAGACTTGGGGAGATAACAAACAGGCATGACAGAAAGGTCTGAAAAAAGGCAGAGAGAAAGATCTGAAAAAAGTCAGAGAGTGAGTCAGAGAGGAATGCTGAAGGGTGTTTAGAGGGTATGGTATGGGAGAATAAGATGTGATATTGTTACGGTTAATTAATATTCATGTGAGGTCATCTATTACAGGGGGACAGGCAAGCCATGAGAGACATCCTAATGGAACCTGTCACAGAGAGAGAGAGAGCGCGCGAGGGAGGGGGATAGAGAGATGAGAGGGAGGTAGAAAGGAAAGGAGAGGGAGACGGGAGACGGAGAGAGAGAGAGAGAGAGAGAGAGAGAGAGAGAGAGAGAGAGAGAGAGAGAGAGAGAGAGAGAGAGAAGGAAGGAAAGAGAAGAAGTCAGAAGGGGGAGGAAGGGAGAGACGAGGGGTAGAGTTAGGGTAGCCGTGCAGAATGAATCAACAAATGAGAATGGATCATTAACGCATGCAATCCCATAGGGGTAGGATGGAATATGGGGAACAGATAGGAGAAGGAGAGGATGGGGGGACTGATAGCGATGTTACCACAGCCAGCTCTCCACACCAGAACCACACTCCTCAAATGAAGTATTTTACTCCCACTGTAACTCTATGGTAGGGATGTAAGGGAGGTGAGCAGAGATCACTGATTATCTGACCTGATCTTCTGTCTAGTGTTTCCACTGGACTTTATCTATCTAAAAGGCATTTCTTCACAGTGACTGGGACATACACACTTCGTCCCAAAATGGCGCCCTTTTCCCTTGATAGTGCCCTATGGGCCCTGGTCAAAAGTAGGGCACTGTAAAGGAAAAGAGATGCCATTTGGAAGCAAAACATTAGGTAGATGACACTAGGGATGACAGGATGTGTCCTTAGCATGAATGGTCCATCATTGATTATGCGCAAAGACAATTTGAGTGGTCGTCAATACGGACAGTTGTAGGACAAGACGATAAAACAGAAAGGAATGCACACACACACACACACACACACACACACACACACACACACACACACACACACACACACACACACACACACACACACACACACACACACACACACACACACACACACACACACACACACACACACACACACACACACACACACACACACGAACACGCGCACACGCACGCACGCACACACATTCACGCACACACGCACACACCAAACGAGAATCACTCTGAGAAAGTACACTGTACAGAGCGTATGCATTTCTCGTCTCTACTGGAGCTTTGCGAGTTCTTCCCAGTGACTCCTAAGATAACAATGGGCCAATTATACCCTAATTACATAAGATAACTAGTTCAATACATTCCACTGGTCCAATTTCTCTTTAATTGTTCCAATCAGATTCAATTATATTTAGCTGTGGACCTTTTAAATGAAGGCTCAAATCATTCCATAGTAGATACATATGGCAAATCCCAATGCATACATACATGCACGCGCACGTGTACGTGACCAATAAAATTGGAGTTTGATTTGACTTCAAATATTTGATTTGAATCCACAAATCACATTACACTCGAGAAGGATTCAAACGTTTCTAAGGACACGGATATATGGACAGGCTCCCCATGACCGCTGAAACAGAGCAGTACCTCGCTAGCTACTCTGCCTTTGCAGGCCTGCAATCTGAAGGCCACGTACTGTCAGCCCCTGTGCATGACTGAGACTCCCGGATATCAACAACAAAAGCTTGCACTGATAACCAAGGCTGTTCAGGCATGACACAAGGGGATGGTATTTCGGTGCCTCCATGCAAGAGTGAAAAGAGCAACCGACTTCCAAAACGAGCACTTCAATCTGGCCTCACAACAACAATATGTGGCATATTTGACATACAAGAAAACACTTCATCGCCATCATCAGGTATCTAGCCGCAGGTTTAAATGGCATATTCTCGTCTTCCACACGACTGCTTCCTGCACGCTTCTCTCCATCTCTGGCGGAAGTGCGCCGCCACTTCCACACCCGCTCCTTCCTTCCTCCCTCCCGACACAACAGCAGAAGGTGGCTCGGCGTTGCCAGCGGTGATAAATATGGGCCTAATTAAAAGGCTCTTTGATAGCTCTCCGTTGCCTTTTTAATCTCCCCCTCCTCAATTAGACTTGTCATTTACCCACCGCTCCTTCTCCTCTCCTGCAGGCAACCGCCATTCCAACGACCCAGCAAACAAACCCAATGGGCGACCTTTTGGAGAGAGAAAAATAAAATAGTAGCGAGAGAGAAGAAGAGAGGAGGAACGTGAGCCGTTTTGGCTGATGCCGAATGGGGGCCGGGGGAATTGTGTGGGTTTCATTTGGGCGAGCTCATCTAACGCTCTATCATGTCCAAACGGGAGGAGAGAGGAGGTGTAGAGAGGGAGGGGGAAGAGAGAGAGAGAGAGAGACATTAATATAGAAACAAGGAGAGCGGAAGAGAGAGAGAGAAATAGAATAATAAGAGAGAGAAAGGATAGAGAGGTGGAAAAAGATGAGGTGGGGACTGGGAGAAACGTAGAAAAGAGAGAGAGAGAGCGGGTCAATATTTACTGTGGTGAGTGTGATCGGAATGAGAATGAGCTGAGAGGAACTAGGTGAGGTGTAATTAAGGAGCTGAGAGGTTGGTCGGGACATTGAGTGACCAGCTACTTTCTCTTCATTCTCTCTCTATCCCATTTCACTCTGTCCGTCTCGCTCACTCCCTCCATCTTTATTTCCTTCTCTCTGTCTGCCAGCCCTCCCCATTTTCTTTCACTGTTATATATTTTTTCCCTTGTTGTCTTTCAGACCTTCGTTATATCTGGTCTGTACGTTCCCTTCCTTGTACTAAGCCTTCTCACAGTGTCATCAATGAGGAGTCGCAAAGTGTCCCTGATTCAATTCACACATGCCCTGACTCTCTGACACTTGACTCACCCTGGGCCCTAATAATAACCCTTCTAGTTGACTCATGGGCACGATTTGAAGAATATTTCAGACACATTAATAACACACCCGCGCACACACATAGCTGGACTGATTAGGGGATCATGGGGAATGGGCATAAGGGTAGGACCAGTTAGAGCGAGGTTTCTGCCGACTCGACTTTACCCCACGTTTTTTTTTCTTCTGTGTTTTACATAAGGTTCCAAACTATGAGATAGGAATAATACAGTAAAATTGTGAAAATGATTAATGCCCTTTTAGTGTAAGAGCTGTTTGAAATTTCAGCCTGTTTTGGTGGGATGGAGTTTTGGCCTTCCTGGTGACGTCACCAAGCAGCACATTAGTTAATAGACCAATAAGAAAGAGACTTCCAAAGCTTTCTACAATAACATGTCATTTTCATTTTTTCCCTCCCCACTAAGACCACTCCTAGCAAAATTATTCCTTTTGCTATTTAAAAAAATAAAAAAATAATTCATTGAAAACAATCACAGTAAGGTACTTAATTGTTAACCGGAATGATTTGATATTGAGATACAAACGGCTACATTGGGCCTTTAATGAGTTCCGTCTGTTCTTCTGTCTCGACTCAAATGAGGGATAACGATGATCTTCGCCTCATGAATATTCCATAAAAGTACAATTATGCGTATAATTTGGTGGTTTGAAAACGGTATTAATTATAAGCAATTGTATCATCGTAAACAGGCTTGTCTTGCTTTACCAACACACACACACACAGCCCTCCAAATGCATACGAAAAACACTGAACTGTGGAGTTTCTGTCACTCCCACACAGACAATAGAGAGATTTAGAATCTCTCACTGGCTCACTGTCTGCTGTTTCACACAATTTATGATAATGATTTCACAGACTTTCCCTCAGTTCCCCCTCTTGCCTGCTGTTGGGATTTATCTCAGTCACTGAGGAGCAGAAAAACTATGCACACACATGTCTGATGTGGACAGATATCTATCTATTCTACCCACCCGCTGTTTGCATTGCAACTGCACTCTGTGTTGATCATATGAATGCTCAAGGGCCCTGAGTCTTCCTGACTATAATAATCTGACATGGAAAATCTCTGGATGCTGGTCAGGAAAAACTCAGGGACCCTACATTACATGTACTAACATGCATATTGAAAATACAGTGTTATATGATTTGCAACCAAGGGAACTTGTGTAAACAAATAACACAAGAATGACATACTTATTTCATAAACAAAGTGTGGAAAAGTAATTGCCCCCTTACACTCAATAACTGGTTGTGCCACCGTTAGCCACAGTGACTCCAACCAACCGCTTCCTGCAGTCTCTCACGTCGCCGTGGAGGGATTTTGGCCCACTGTTCCACACAGAACTGCTTTAACTCATTGACATTTGTGGGTTTTCAAGCATGAACTGCTCGTTTCAAGTCCTGCCACATCTCAGTTGGGGTTAGGTCTGGACTTTGACTAGGCCATTCAAAAACGTCAAATGTGTTGCTTTTTTAAAAAGACATTTTCATGTAGACTTGATTGTGTGTTTTGGATCATTGTCTTGCTGCATGACCCAGCTGCGCTCCAGCTTCAGCTCACAGACAGCTGGCCTGACATTCTCCTGTGGAATTATCTGATACAGAGCAGGATTTATTGTTCCTTCTATTAAGGCAAGTCGTCCACTTCCTGAGGCAGCAAAGCTTCCTCGAACCGCCACACGACCACCACCATGCTTGACCGTTGGAATTAGGTTCTTACTGTGAAATGCAGTGTTTGGTTTTAGCCAGGCATAATGGGACCCATCTCATCCAAAAAGTGATACTTTTGACTCAACTGTCCATAGAACATTCTTTCAAGAGTCTTGATGATCATCCAGGTGCTCCCAGGTGCTTTTTGGCAAACGTGAGTCTACTTTTTGGATGAGATGGGTCCCAAACGCAACACTGCATTCCACGGTAGGAATCTCCTACAAACGTCAAACATAGTGGTGGTAGTGGGACGCTTTGGGGATGCTTTGGGGACGCTTTGGGGACGCTTTGGGGGCGCTTTGGGGATGCTTTGGGGGGATTTGTTTCTTTGGGGAGTGGGGCGTATTTACTTTCTTTGGGGATGTTGGGGGCGCTTTGGGGCGCATTGGGATGCTTTGCTGTCCATTGACTTTCCCATTGAACATTCGGTTTTGTTTGACGATCTGATCACATTCAATATCACAAATATGCAAAAATAGAGGAAATTTGAATGGGGGCAAATACCTTTTTTTCACAGCACTGTTTATATTTATTGAGTTGCAATTAAGCCCTATTAGCGTTCTGAAGAACACTGTTTTATATTTATTGAGTTGCCTGTTCTGAAGGAACCAGCTGGCATGGGAGGGCTGTTTCAGTAGGTATTTTTTCAACAAAGTCCATTGATTTCCCACGTCAATTGTAAATCTGGAAAGAGCCTCCGATCCTCCCTGTAGTAATACACTTGGGGCTCTATTTTAACAAACCTAACGCACTATACAGTAGGTTCAGGAGTGTGTCAGAAATATTTTTTTGCTATTTTCACTCTCGCAATTACCAGCGTACTTTCTGGCGTTGGCACGAAAAGGGCTGGGTTTTGATGAATTAACAAGTTGCGGGTGTGTCGAGATTTAATATCGAAATATGTGGTTGCTTCAAGTTGTGTATTTACAGTCTTTTATGTAATGCCTTGAAATCAACTCCAATTCCAATGTTAATCCGTTATAGTTTGTTAAACGGCTCACAGAAACAAAATAACAAAATGTAGACATATCTTTGCTAAACACGTTAACTTGAATTGCACGCCCAATTTTTCAGTTTTTGATTTGTTAAAAAAGTTTGAAATATCCAATACATGTCGTTCCACTTCATGATTGTGTCCCACTTGTTGTTGATTCTTCACAAAAAAATACAGTTTTATATCTTTATGTTTGAAGCCATATATGTGGCAAAAGGTCGCAAAGTTCAAGGGGGCCGAATACTTTCGCAAGGCACTGTATAAACAAACAATGCAAATAATGGTCAGAGTGTGACATGCTTATACAAATGTGGTTTCTACTGGCAATTTAAATGTACACTATGGCATAAGGGGACGACAAACGGATAAGAGGCCATCCGTAATTTCGAGTAAGACATTAATGAGCGAGCTAGGACGGACATAGTCAATATAATCATTTGTTCAGCACTTTTGAAATGTACAGTGACAGAATTCGGAACATGGGCCGTTCTTATAGTATTCTCCCTGTACACAAAGTCAGAACTGCCGGATAAATAAAGGGGGCATATAAGCAGACAATGAAAGCGCTTACAATATTCGATGATTACATTTCTCTAAAAGAGGTTATAGGCTACATGTGCACCACCAAGTCAGAAGAGTAGGCTAAGTAGACCAAATTATTAGGGTGAGGCACATGGGCTACTAACAGCTTACTACACAACATACACTTAGTATTACTTTCTTAGCTGCAGTTTACATATCTCCCTGGCATATTACATAATTAATGCAGCAGCATACAAGACATTTTTGTACTCACCTTGTTGTCCTGTGCTCACTTGTACAGGAAGGTGGTGCAAGTTTTTGTGGGCAAGTTTTGTCATCAAACTTTGTCATTAAAGTCTGGCAATCTCTGGACTTATGGTGCTTTCAAGACAACTGGGGACACTGTAAAAAACAAGGTTGAATCATGACGTCAGTGATCAAAGAGGCCCGAGTTTCCGACTTGCAATGGCGAGTTGGTTGACCATTCAAAACATATTTTCCCAGTTGGTGCTTGTTTTTTTTCCAGAGTTCCCAGTTGTCTTGAACTCATTGAAGTCTCTGATTTCCCAGTTCCAAGTTTCCAGTTGTTTTGAACGCAGCATGAGTCATGCTGGACTGACAGCATGGCCAATATTGAATGTTTATCCTTTTAAGCTCTGAAAAGAGACCCTTAAACCCAGACTTGGACCACACACCCACTCCACTGAATAGCAGTCTAGTGATTGCTTTTGCAATTCTTGCAGTTAGCCACTGATTCCTTCCAAACCCCTTATTGTTGAATTTGCGATTTCCAACTTATTGTGTCATGTTTATGTCCAATGAGCACCAATATGAGCCCCAATATGAGCACCAATATGTTTTTATCTATAATTTCTCTTCATTGTTTTTCTTCATATGACAAGGATTGAACATGATTTGCCAGTAGATTGCTAGCAAAAATGTTGAAAGTATGATGTTGACATGATCAGTCCAATCAAAGCTACGGTAGATATAACTTGATTTGACATGTGTGGCCAATGACCTTGAGCCTTCTTGGATGGACACTTCTAATACAACTCTATGGCAGCACCGAAGGGAGTTGAATTGTCTAGCTTTCCCCATAGATTTTGCGGTGACGTAGTGTTCCCATGAGTGACAGAACACTGAACCAATCACAGCGCAACTAGAGAACATTACCAACCGCTACGCTCCGTATGTTCTACTGGCTGCCCCACCACCACAGGAAGCACTGAGCTAGACTGAAACACCTGCATTTTAGAGCAGCTTTGCTCAAGAAAACAAAAAAAGAGTCCATGTTTGTATGTGGCTTTATTAACTTGTAATGGACTTGGAATGTTTGTGCTTTTCTTTTAACAAATTTCTGTGTTTTATTCATGTGCTGTTCTAATAACCAATTTCTGTGTTCATGCAAGTGACGGATTTAACAAATCCTCACTTATCAGTATCTGCCATTTGGCAGTACGCCCAGACCTTGTTTTGAGAACGAACTAAAGATATCTCAGTTTCAAGGTCTCAGCATAGAGGGGAAAAGCCTCGTGAGGTTTTGGTCTGTCACGTGTTATGAACCAGTATTGGTCGGTCACATGAATGAAACAAAACTGTAATGATGATTTAATTGTGCTAAATCATGCAAATATAACTTGTCTGTGTATAGCTGTATATAAGACAACTGCAGGGACTGCCCAATCAGAGCTCCTGATTGACTTGTGTACTTTGGTGCATTGAGTTGGTTGGAAGCTCTCCAGTGCACAGACAAATAAAGAATGTTTAAGATTTGTTTAAGATTGACTTTGAGGGTCAATGTGTAAGAATTTCCACGACAAACTAAAAGATTATTATTTTTACATTATTTGTAAACTGATATGTGACACCTATTAATTTTTATTTATTTTTTTATTTCACCTTTATTTAACCAGGTAGGCTAGTTGAGAACAAGTTCTCATTTGCAACTGCGACCTGGCCAAGATAAAGCATAGCAGTGTGAACAGACAACACAGAGTTACACATGGAGTAAACAATTAACAAGTCAATAACACAGTAGGAAAAAAAATGGGAGTCTATATACATTGTGTGCAAAAGGCATGAGGTAGGCGAATAATTACAATTTTGCAGATTAACACTGGAGTGATAAATGATCAGATGGTCATGTACAGGTAGAGATATTGGTGTGCAAAAGAGCAGAAAAGTAAATAAATAAAAACAGTATGGGGATGAGGTAGGTAAAAATGGGTGGGCTATTTGCCGATAGACTATGTACAGCTGCAGCGATCGGTTAGCTGCTCAGATAGCAGATGTTTGAAGTTGGTGAGGGAGATAAAAGTCTCCAACTTCAGCGATTTTTGCAATTCGTTCCAGTCACAGGCAGCAGAGAATTGGAACGAAAGGCGGCCAAATGAGGTGTTGGCTTTAGGGATGATCAGTGAGATACACCTGCTGGAGCGCGTGCTACGGATGGGTGTTGCCATCGTGACCAGTGAACTGAGATAAGGCGGAGCTTTACCTAGCATGGACTTGTAGATGACTTGGAGCCAGTGGTTCTGGCGACGAATATGTAGCGAGGGCCAGCCGACGAGAGCATACAAGTCGCAGTGGTGGGTGGTATAAGGTGCTTTAGTGACAAAACGGATGGCACTGTGATAAACTGCATCCAGTTTGCTGAGTAGAGTGTTGGAAGCAATTTTGTAGATGACATCGCCGAAGTCGAGGATCGGTAGGATAGTCAGTTTTACTAGGTTAAGTTTGGCGGCGTGAGTGAAGGAGGCTTTGTTGCGGAATAGAAAGCCGACTCTTGATTTGATTTTCGATTGGAGATGTTTGATATGAGTCTGGAAGGAGAGTTTACAGTCTAGCCAGACACCTAGGTACTTATAGATGTCCACATATTCAAGGTTGGAACCATCCAGGGTGGTGATGCTGGTCAGGCGTGCGGGTGCAGGCAGCGAATGGTTGAAAAGCATGCATTTGGTTTTACTAGCGTTTCAGAGCAGTTGGAGGCCACGGAAGGAGTGTTGTATGGCATTGAAGCTCGTTTGGAGGTTAGATAGCACATTGTCCAAGGACGGGCCGGAAGTATATAGAATGGTGTCGTCTGCGTAGAGGTGGATCAGGGAATCGCCCGCAACAAGAGCAACATCATTGATATATACAGAAAAAAGAGTCGGCCCGAGGATTGAACCCTGTGGCACCCCCATAGAGACTTCCAGAGGACCGGACAGCATGCCCTCCGATTTGACACACTGAACTCTGTCTGCAAAGTAATTGGTGAACCAGGCAAGGCAGTCATCCGAAAAACTGAGGCTACTGAGTCTGCCGATAAGAATATGGTGATTGACCAAGTCGAAAGCCTTGGCAAGGTCGATGAAGACGGCTGCACAGTACTGTCTTTTATCGATGACGGTTATGATATCGTTTAGTACCTTGAGCGTGGCTGAGGTGCACCCGTGACCGGCTCGGAAACCAGATTGCACAGCGGAGAAGGTACGGTGGGATTCGAGATGGTCAGTGACCTGTTTGTTGACTTGGCTTTCGAAGACCTTAGATAGGCAGGGCAGGATCGATATAGGTTTGTAACAGTTTGGGTCCAGGGTGTCTCCCCCTTTGAAGAGGGGGATGACTGCGGCAGCTTTCCAATCCTTGGGGATCACAGACGATATGAAAGAGAGGTTAAACAGGCTGGTAATAGGGGTTGCGACAATGGCGGCGAGATAGTTTCAGAAATAGAGGGTCCAGATTGTCAAGCCCAGCTGATTTGTACGGGTCCAGGTTTTGCAGCTCTTTCAGAACATCTGCTATCTGGATTTGGGTAAAGGAGAACCTGGAGAGGCTTGGGCGAGGAGCTTCGGGGGGTGGAGCTATTGGCCGAGGTTGGAGTAGCCAGGCGGAAGGCATGGCCAGCCGTTGAGAAATGCTTGTTGAAGTTTTCGATAATCATGGATTTATCGGTGGTGACCGTGTTACCTAGCCTCAGTGCAGTGGGCAGCTGGGAGGAGGTGCTCTTGTTCTCCATGGACTTCACAGTTTCCCAGAACTTTTTTGGAGTTGGAGCTACAGGATGCAAACTTCTGCCTGAAGAAGCTGGCCTTAGCTTTCCTGACTGACTGCGTGTATTGGTTCCTGACTTCCCTGAACAGTTGCATATCGCGGGGACTATTTGATGCTATTGCAGTCCGCCACAGGATGTTTTTGTGCTGGTCGAGGGCAGTCAGGTCTGGAGTGAACCAAGGGCTGTATCTGTTCTTAGTTCTGCATTTTTTGAACGGAGCATGCTTATCTAAAATGGTGAGGAAGTTACTTTTAAAGAATGACCAGGCATCCTCAACTGACGGGATGAGGTCAATGTCCTTCGGGATACCCGGGCCAGGTCGATTAGAAAGGCCTGCTCACAGAAGTGTTTTAGGGAGCGTTTGACAGTGATGAGGGGTGGTCATTTGACTGCGGCTCCGCAGCAGATACAGGCAATGAGGCAGTGATCGCTGAGATCCTGGTTGAAGACAGCGGAGGTGTATTTGGAGGGCCAGTTGGTCAGGATGATGTCTATGAGGGTGCCCTTGTTTACAGATTTAGGGTTGTACCTGGTGGGTTCCTTGATGATTTGTGTGAGATTGAGGGCATCGAGCTTAGATTGTAGGACTGCCGGGGTGTTAAACATATCCCAGTTTAGGTCACCTAACAGAACAAACTCTGAAGCTAGATGGGGGGCAATCAATTCACAAATGGTGGCCAGGGCACAGCTGGGTGCTGAGGGGGGTCGGTAGCAGGCGGCAACAGTGAGAGACTTATTTCTGGAGAGAGTAATTTTCAAGATTAGTAGTTCGAACTGTTTGGGTATGGACCTGGAAAGTATGACATTACTTTGCAGGCTATCTCTGCAGTAGACTGCAACTCCTCCCCCTTTGGCAGTTCTATCTTGACAGAAGATGTTATAGTTGGGTATAACATGAAAAACAGGCACACCTTTTATTTTTTGGGGGTCTAAACAGGTAGGGCTCAAAACGAGCCCCATCTGCCTTGAATGACCGGTCGAATCTGGAGACTTATAGCCTACATCAAGGAGGGGGTTTTACGAATGTCCAAAAATGGGACCTGCATGGCTAAAATAATGTAGGCCTGCCTACAATGCACAGATAAAAAGGGAATGTCACTGTTTTGCTCCTCTCAAACTTGACACAGTATTTTAATAAAGCTTGGGTGAATAGGATTGATTTCCAAGCGGTCTCACGAGCCAAACCCTTTATCGACAGTCTTGACTACTTCGCGATTGAATTGGGCATACAAAAAGAAGCCTTCATTGACAGAAGGCTTGGTTTCTAATCAAATAAAACGCAATGGGAAAAAAATAGTTTTTATGTTTCTAAATAGGAAGTATAGAGGCACCAAAAGCACATTAGGCTACTCTTGTTCCATACGCATGTGGGCAGTGTGCATCACGGCTGGATAGGTTGCGTTACCATAACCATAACCAACTGCGTTATCACTAAAACCAGCTTTTGGTTGGCCTTAAATGTCCTTATCAGCGCTGCCTGAAATGAGCACTTTGGGTCATGTTTTTAGGGACACACCTCAAATATTTGTTTCATACTGATATATGACAGGTAAATTGCCAAACCTGGCGTTAGGGCTGGAAAATGCCAGTGTGCCAGTTTTATCTTCACAAAATTGCAAACCAACGTGCGATTGACACTCGCGCAGTCGGAAACCAAGCTGAAGACAAGCGCACACAGGAATTTTGATATTCTTCATACTGTATGTGTGTGCAATCTTAAAACAGAAGCACACACAGGAACATTAATGAGATTCGTGAGTCTCTTCTGTCCCCACCGGGACACAGCGCCGAGCTGCAGCAAAATGAAGGGAACAACCTGAGTAGGACAAACAGTCTGCAGAGAGGAGCAGAGAACTCACAGCTGCACACACACACACACACACATATACGCACACATAGACACGCATGTACACAGATAAAGAGACACACATAGAAACACACACACACAAACAGGGGAGGGTAAATAGCTGAGACAGACGGGGGGGGGGAATAAAATAAAAGTTGTTTTTTTTCTCTCTCCAATAAGCATAGTCAGAATCCCCCAGTAGTATCAGCACCAGTGACAGGCTGCCTGGGTCTGAATATATTGGAGAAAGACATGCAGAGTAGGGAGACCCATGGAATGACAAGGACCAGTGGGCCTTTGGTGCTCCACACACACACACACACACACACACACACACACACACACACACACACACACACACACACACACACACACACACACACACACACACACACACACACTGATTCCCCACACACAACTGCAAAAATACACACACACCCCCCCCACAGACGCACTTGCACAAACCCCTCACACCACACCTCATTTGCAATTGAATTACCTCCTTAAGGAGGCATACAAAAAATACAATTTGCACATCCATATTACAGTGTCATGTTGACCAACACTGGTTTCCCTGGGGACATTGGTACATCTGCACCAACAGCCTCTCCATGTGATTGGCAATCACACCTCCCTCCATCCCAATGCCCAGGTTGGTCGCCTGTCAGCCAGTCAGCACACTCTGCCCATTAACAGAACCCAACAACCCGCAAAATATGCTCATTCCCCATGTTTTCACACCAGCCGGCTTCTCCTTCGCTACTTGACTGTTCTTTTTCTCCACTGTACTTCTCCACAGCTCTCTTGGTTCGTTCTCTCTTTCTTTCCTCCCTCTCTGTCTCCCGCTCCACCTTTTCTCGCTGTCAGAGTTAATGTGACCTTTATGGGCTGTCAGCTGTTTGGGCGCCACGTCAATCATCTTTTCCCATTAAGAGGACAACTCTATCAGGTGCTGTCACCACTGCTCCGCTGGGCCTGTCACCCCCGACAGTGGGGGAGGCATGGGGGGTGGAGGGGGTGTTCTTAACTGACAGAGAAGGCACTACTTCTCTCCAATACCTGTCACCTTCCCCCTCTTTTTTCCTTCCTAGCAGATATCTCTGTTTGCTCCCGTGTTAGAAGCCACTTATATATTCTGAAAGAGAGTCTAGCACATACCTCTTTCCTTTATGCCTTTCTTTCCCCTCCCCCTGTGCTTACTCCTTGAGGAGGCTTACTTTTTTCCTAGGCACCAGGGTTTTAAATCATGGAGTGAGTGGGTAAACTGTGCGCTCCTCATCTCTGTCCCCCCTGCACCTCAGTCCCGGGATATAGAGTTCCAGGGAGAGCGTCTGATGCTCGTTTGAGGATCGGCGATAAACTGGCTCATTATCGAAGAGACTGGTACCATCTCTTCTAAGACTGCGCCTCTGCATGCTACTGCGTGTGTCTGCCACCCCAGAATCCCAGCAAAACAACTTCCCTTTTCATTAACTGCATCATTAAGACATAAAAGCATCGGGAGAAACCAACACACTCAGTTCTTCTTTCACTCAACATCTCTCTCCTCCCTCTTCCAATACCTTCATCCACTCTCCCATGCATGCAGTCTGGCCCAGGCCCAAAGAGAGTAGTATTTTTTCAAAATGGCTGCCAAGATGTCACGTTGCTGCTATATGTTATGTATCAATCAGGCAGCATCTGTGGGCTAGCTCAGACAGGCCCGTCGCAGGGCGCCCCGATCAACAGACAGGTGTAGAGACAACAGACAGAATGAGGAAGTAGCACGATCCTGCCAAACTTTTGACTCAGTCTCTTCCTCCTTCCCTTCGCCGGGTGTCGGTCTGGAGCTTCCACCTCTCCAGTGTTCAGCTGTTATACAGGCTGATGTGGCAGAAGCGCCAACCTTCACATAAATGTGAAAGAACTTCAAAAAAGGAGTTTTTGACTGACTCCACGGACTCTCTCTCTCCTCTCTCTCCCGCCCCATGTTTGAGTTGAAGCTGTCAATGCTGCTTGGCTAACCTTGAAGTGAGTTCACAAAGGGTTTCACAAAGACATCTCTGAGCACTGGAGATGGTGTGTTCATCGAATAGTGTTAATCCAATAACTTTGTTGTACATTTGGGCTGATTTACTGTCAACAGCAGATTAAAATAACACAATTAATGAGTTTAATTTGTAAAACAAATTAGTTAAATAATGGATTTTGGACTAGGCATCAACGCCAGGGTTGTAAGTCACAAATTACAAAGACTCTCATTACTGTAATTGAGAAGCTTTTCTGAGTACTTGTATTTTCAGTAATGTACTTTTACTGAAGTATATTTTGTACTTCACTGCCTTTTTAAAACCGTCCGTTACAGTGTACAATTTTGTATGCTATCCATAATAGTAGGTCATGATGGCAAGGAAAGTTTGCGGGAAAAACTAAATATGTGCCATTTTGGGGGAAAAAAAGATAATTGTTTGATATCCTCTCTATTAAATGACGTGGTTTTGCGAGACTTTCACGCACTAATGAGTCAGTATTTTAGATTTGTATTACATTGTCTCACTCTGAAAAAAACTATGTAAACAACTAAGAAGCGGCAGACAAGCGGTGCTGCCAATGAAAACCGGCGAAATGTCGGAAAGAAAAGAAAAACCAAACTAAAGGAACGAAAGACATCGAGGGCTGCGGGGAAACCTTATATTAATCGTAAGGGGCAAGACAAAACAGGGAAAACTTGTCCAAAACAGGTACATGGAAGAACCGTATACAGTTGAAGTCGGAAGTTTACATACACTTAGGTTGGAGTCATTAAAACTCATTTTTCAAACACTACACACATTTCTTGTTAACAAACTATAGTTTTGTTGTCAAGTTGGTTAGGACATCTACTTTGTGCATGACACAAGTAATGTTTCCAACAATCATTTACAGACACATTATTTCACTTATAATTCACCATATCACAATTCCAGTGGGTCAGAAGTTTACATTCACTAAGTTAACTGTGCATATATACAGCATGGGAAATTCCAGAAAATTATTGAATAGCTTTAGAAGCTTCTGATAGGCTAATTGACATAATTTGAGTCAATTGGAGGTGTATCTGTGGATGTATTTCAAGGCCTACCAAACTCAGTGCCTCTTTGCTTGACATGATGGGAAAATCAAAAGAAATCAGCCAAGACCTCAGGAAAACAATTGTAGACCTCCAAGTCTGGTTCATCCTTTGGAGCAATTTACAAATGCCTGAAGGTACCACATTCATCTGTACCAACAATAGTACACAAGTATAAACACCATGGGACCACGCAGCCATCTACCGCTCAGGAAGGAGACACGTTCTGTCTCCTAGAGATGAACGTACTTTGGTGCAAAAAGTGCAAATCAATCCCAGAACAGTAAAGGACCTTGTGACAATGCTGGAGGAAACAGATACAAAAGTATCTATATCCACAGCAAAATGAGTAATGTATCGACATAACCTGAAAGGCCGCTCAGCAAGGAAAAAGCCACTGCTCCAAAACCGCCATAAAAAAGCCAGAACTGCACATGGGGTCAAAGATTGTACTTTTTGGAGAAATGTCCCTTGGTGTGACGAAACAAAAATAGAACTGTTTGGCCATTATGACCATCTATATTTTTGGAGGAAAAAGGGGGAGGCTTGCAAGCCGAAGAACACCATCCCAACCGTGAAGTAGCAGCATCATGTTGTGGGGTTGCTTTGCTGCAGGAGGGACTGGTGCACTTCACAAAATAGATGGCTTCATGAGGCAGGAAAATTATGTGGATATATTGAAGCAACATCTCAAGACATCAGTCACGGAGTTGAAGCTTGGTCGCAAATGCGTCTTCCTAATGGACAATGACCTCAAGCATACTTCCAAAGTTGTGGCAAAAGGGCTTAAGGACAACTCAGTCAAGGTATTGGAGTGGCCATCACAAAGCCCTGACCTCAATCCTGTAAAAAATGTGTGGGCAGAACTGAAAAAGTATGTGCGAGCAAGGAGGCCTACAAACCTGACTCAGTTACACCAGCTCTGTCAGGAGGAATGGGCCAAAATTCACCCAACTTATTGTGGGAAGCTTGTGGAAGGCTACCCAAAATGTTTGATCCAAGTTAAACCATTTTTAAAGGCAATGCTACCAAGTACTAATTGAGTGTATGTAAACTTCTGACCCACTGGGAATGTGATGAAAGAGATAAAAGCTGAAATAAATCATTCTCTCTACTATTATTCTGACATTTCACATTCTTAAAATAAAGTGGTGATCGAAGACAGGGAATTTGTACTAGGATTAAATGTCAGGAATTGTGAAAAACTGAGTTGATATGTGTATGGTGTATGTAAACTTCCCGACTTCAACTGTATCAATCCAAGCTAGCTTGCTAGCTCGCTAACGACGTTATGTCCTGCATTGGCTCGCTTGTGCAACTCAATAGAGCAAGACGTATCAGCTGAAAAGCTATACATGAAGAAAGTGGTTACTAGATTGGTCAGGAGAGACGTATTATTTACATCTATCTATCTATCCACAGGATGATTCGTGGTTATTCATGGTTTCCTACATTAGGGAAGAGTGTGCCTATACTGTTACGTGCAGAAGGGATTGTGGAAAGTTGACAGAGGAGCTCAAAATGGCAGTTTTTCATTCGGATTCTACACAGGCCCATACGAGAAGGGGCAAGCTTGGATTCTCTCAGTCCTGGAGCAGATCAAACGATACGAGATGAGATCCAAAACGACTGAATAGCCATATTATTCCACATTCATTGAATGTTGAAGCAGATGGTACGCCAGCAGAAGTTGCAAACCTGCTGCTCTGGTCTAAAGAGGGAGTGTCGGAACACTCCTCTTTACTGTAAGCTAGACAAGGATTTTCAGGCAGCCTGTCTGTCATCATTGTTAATATTAGTTATGGGTTAATTGACCTGCATAGATATTGTTTTAGCTCCTTTTTTTCTTCTTTCTTCTTATTCAAATATGATTTATGCTAATTCGGGACATGCAGAGCTACTTCATACACTCAGTAAGATGGGTGTCGGGAATTATACAAGCAACTGTTCATTTGTTGTAGCTCAATGAGATATTACCGCCTGACGAGTACATGAACCCGGGTCTTTGTGACTGTCAAAAGTGGGACGGCGCCCCCCGAAGAGAACAGAATCAAAATCGTTGTGTAATGTGTTGCTTGACAGACACAGGGACTGTCAGGCAGTAATGATACAATCTTGCAAACCTGGAGAATGTGTGTGTGTGTGTGTGTTCGTGCGCACGCAGTCCAGCACAAAGTGAAGCGAATAAGGCAGCCTCGGGAGTCCTGAGTCAGGACCAGCCTCAAAGGAAACAACGTTTTCAATACAAAAATGGTGGCCATAGACTGCCTGCAAGAAGACATTCATGTCAGTAGACCAACTGACAGCCGTCTACGGGTATGATGAAGCTATGTGCTATGTCTACATTTCTTACTTAAATCAGAATGAGCTGATCAGAACACTCTCTGATCCCAGTGATACTCAAATACTTACAGGTGAGCTGGATGTGACTCTTCCGTCTACATTGGGTCCTTGTATTTTCTTGCCATTCAGATTAAGTTAACGTGTTAGTTCAGTGGCCTAACTGCACCCCCCACTGGGATTAAACATCACCTCACTGACGTGGCCAAACTCTCAGGTATTTCACTGTCCGTCTTTTAGAGGGGGTTCCCTACAAGAGGACAGCCGGCGTGAGCCACTCCCTTCCACCTCTCATCCTAGGATGAGTAGTCAGATGAACAACAGCCCCTGCAACCGACTTTCTGTCGTCTTCACCCCGGCCATTCAACCACTGACTCAGTGAGCCAGCATTGTCAGACGCAGATGGTGATTGACGACCACATGCCGTTCACACGGAGCAACACCAGACAGACAACTGGGAGCTCGACTGGACCCGCCCAGTCCACGGTAATTGGTGAGTCTGTGCAAACTGCGTGTGAGGTGTAAATGTGGAGGGCGGAGGTACCAGCTGTGAGAGAAGCGCCAGCTATGGGGGGGTTTGTGAGTGAGGAAAAGAACGTGAATGGTCGAATGATTGTCTATGCACTTTGTTGTATTGCGTTTGGTTTATCAATACATTTGACTTGCTTTGAATGCTTAACTTGTTTTCTCCTTCATTAAAAACAGTTTTTTTACATACAGATTCTGGCTTGTTGCAACTCAAGGAAGGTCAATGTTTTTATTTCACTATAGTAACAGTACTTCTACTCGAGTAGGATATTTCAGTACTCTTTACACCTCTAGGTTTTAGTCCTCCAATCCAGCACCAATGTGGGGAATCCACCTGGAACAGAGGTAGGCTAGGGTTTAAGTGGGCCTGGGGGGGGGTGTTAGAGGGGCTGTACTGTGAGGGACTGCTGGTTCAAAGAGATCTGACACTGGGCAGATGAACAGATGCTGTGAGTGTGCATGTACATGCGTGCGAGTATGAGTTCTGCACCTTGGTTCAGAGCTCCCCCCTCCCACCTTGCACATTTCGGTTCTTCATCTAGCACTGCGTAGTAATGGTGGGGGGGACCCTGCCTTAGGTAACAGCATCAGCCCACTCTGAGAAGTGATGTGAGGTGAACTGAGGATGCTTTGCTCTAATTAGGAACTCCCACACTCGCATTCTGTCAGGCCACGTGTCCAGACCCTGCTCTCTCCCCCTCTCTCCCTGCCTCTCTCTCCCACAGTCCCCGGCTCATTTACGATTCTCCCCAGCTGTGTCGGTTCGACCTCAGTGAACAGGATTACCTCCAGGCCATCAAGCCGCAAAAAGAGCCTCGACTCAGGCCTCGCTCGTTCAGTGATGGAGACGCTTCTGTGGGACTGGAGCCCACGGAGAGACAGACGGACGGACAGACAGGCAGACACACACTCATGCAAGCACGCACGGTAACACACACACACACAATACCCCTATCAAATACACCCACACAGTCTTTCAGTGTGTGTTTACCTCCATCTCTCCTACCCTCCCTGTCTTCCAGCTGCATCAGCCAGCCTCTTTATCCTCACACGGCTCCTATCACCACTGCAGTGCTGACCCAATATCACCCCCCACCCCGTTCTCTCTTTATCTCCTCATCACATTACATGTCTCTCTGCTGCCGATCGCGGACCATCAGTGCCGGTGGACGGAAGAGCGAGAGAATGAGAGAGAACAAGAGGAATTGTTTGAGTCGATACAGTACAGTACATCCTTACAGCAACTCTCCACCAGCCCACTTCGTCCCACTAGGGGAAGCCCAGAGTTAATGGGATGACTTTTAATTGACATTTTTAATTTTGCTGTGTCAGGGGAGAAGAGAGGTAGAGAGAAGAGGGGAATAGATCATCAGGAGAGTGGAGAGAAGAGAGGATAGCAGGTTTGGCTCATTGCCTCTGGATAATTACAATGAGTCTGACCCATCCCAACCCGACCTGATCCAACCAAGGCCTTTCCAGGGCTATGCAGAACCCAGACCTTCCAGGGCCCATCCTGGATCCGGACCTTTAACAGTCTCACTGTGCTACTGTTGTCACTGTCATCAGTGCCCGGTGCTAAAAGGTGAGCAGCTTGCTCCAATTTCACAGCCTTGTAATTTCACTGTATTGTAATTTCACAGTGAATTCAGAATTTCCCTGCGTTCACAGACAGTAGCTCTGTAGTCGAAATCATACCAGTTCGGGAGACACACCCATAACAATAACGCGTAATGCATTTACATACATTTACATACATTTACATACATTTACATACATTTACCTAAGTGTCCGACTCAACGAAAGCCTGATTTCACAGGGAAGGTGTGTATAGTACAGTATACATACGCTGTGACTATGACAGATGTTCTTTGGGTTACTTCTAATACATTGTGCATTTCAGTGTGGCCATGAAAGCATTGTATAAGTCATGTTTACTTCTGTGAAATATTGACCTCCTGATGCAGGGTCGGGGGGTCGAGAATAAATGACATTTTAATTAGGAACATCTTGATCTAATTCTCTCTCCCCTTGTTCGCTTGTTATCGTTTGTTTTTCTCTTTTTTAATCGAAGAGAGAAATTGTGGAAGGGAATTTGAGTGCGGCGTGCGAGATGCCGCCATAGCCTGGGAGAGTTCTCTATCTGCCGTCTGTAGTTCCAGACAGAGAAGTGTCATTCTAATGCACAAAGGGATTTGTTAGGGATCTATGTGCATACAGTATATGTTTCATGAATATCAACGTGATGCTTAGCAATGATACCAGGTTGATCTATCAGCTACCATTTAGGGTTGACCCCTGAAAGGTGTATATATATATATAT
Organism: Oncorhynchus keta; assembly: GCF_023373465.1. Taxonomy (NCBI): domain Eukaryota; kingdom Metazoa; phylum Chordata; class Actinopteri; order Salmoniformes; family Salmonidae; genus Oncorhynchus; species Oncorhynchus keta. The sequence goes on from NC_068439.1 coordinate 39,645,321, forward strand.
ATATATATATATATATATATATATATATATATATATACACCTTTCAGGTGCACAGTTTGATAGCAAAGTCAGTTTAACAACATCCCAGATCATTGGAAGCACTCCCAAAGTGTCTCTACTGTGTGTCGTCAATTGATTAAAAGCCCCACTTTAGCTACATTGCTCAGGCAAAGTAGTAGGATCAAGAGAGACATTGTTTTGCTGTGTCTCAAACCATTAATATTGACACGCCTATCTTCCTTCCTTCCTCGAGTTCGAACCCCAAACGTTTAAATATAACACAGCGTTTGCGCGTCGTGGGGTTGTCTGGTGCCTCGCCCCTCAACTGTTACTACAGTATATCAAATGTGGATGGAGTAGAAAGCCTTTGCTACGAGAAAAAAGGTGCAACAAACAAAGCCCTCCCCTTATTAGGTGACATCTCTGCAAACACACTTCCTGCTCTGCTCCCCTGTCACCCATAACCAATGGAAACAGCTCAGGACCTTGAATGGGGCCTGTTCAATGTTGTTTTGACCAAACACTTTATTTTTCCATTGAGGGCCGTGATATAAAGTCAACAAGGAAATGAGACAATGTCAAAGAAGTCTTTTTGTGAATGCTCTTTTAAATGACTTATACTTTAACATTCGTGTTCATCATACAATGGGATATTTACAACATATTTATCCCGCCAATTCAAACCTACAGGGGTGCCGAGGGGATCGGGTGTCATCTGGGATTCAACAATAAACTAGATGCATTTGTGTAATGGTTCCCTCCTTCCCCTGAGATCAGAGTGGCCACAGGTAGGCAAAGAGGTATGGAACCCATTTCAGACTATTGCAACACAGCCTGTGACTAACAGCTAGAGAAGACGTCCCTTTTGAGGCAACATCTTCCTCCTGAACTTAGATTCCAGACTCGGTGATTAGCCATTTCCCATAGCCCCCTAGTACAGGGATCATCAACTAGATTCAGCAACGGGCAGATTTGTTCTTGAGCAGATGGTCAGGGGGAAAATAGCTTAATAACAAATCATTTGTAGACTGCAAATTGACCGCAAGAAACCAAAACAGATGTAGCATTTCACTCAAATATAATCATTTAAAACATTTCTTTATTTTTTGGGGGGCCAAATAGAATCACTGCTGCAAGTTGGAGAATCCTGCCCTAATACACCACGCACTCTGTCTCAGTAGGAGCTCAAACCAAAGCTGTGTTGCCTCTGGATCCTATCTCCAGGGTCATTAGTTTTACTTTAATGGCTGCTCGCTAGGTCAAGGGATTCCTGTAATCGGTTTACCAGTTGGTCGCCTCCTACAGGTAATCTCACTAAGCGACCCACTCGCTTTTTCCTTCTGCTCCCTCCCTCTTTTTATGAGAGGCACCATCGCCCTCTTTCTCTCACACATTCACACACTCACACACAAACACACCAAAGCATGCAGGCACAAAGGTGCACCTTCGCTTACTCGCTCACTCACCCACATACACGCTGTAAGCCTTTGTTCTGTGACTATGCTGTTGCGACTCCAACTCTCACACTTTCCTCAACCATCCAAACTACTTAAGATAAACTTGAGGAAGACACCATCTGTGTAAATCTAAGACACCCAGATGGAACCAGAGTATACACAGCCCACAATACACACACACACAACCAACAGCTTATTGGAACTAGTACAGCCTAAATAAACTCTTCCCAGCAGCAACCCATAAATCCATAGTTTTTAATGGCCAAATAATTAAATGCAGCAGCAACAAAAATGCGTGCCACTTTTGCTTTTGATGCCTCCTGGCACACCTGGATCGTTAAGAAGTCGGGGATTAGGCCTAATTAGTGTAATTAGGGACTGCCAGGGCCCCACCCTCCACAGGTGCTGACACTAAATAGGCTCATTAATATTGGTTGCTGGGCCTGCCGAGAGGGGAGATCAAACAAGCCTTAATTGACGTCAGCTTAACTTCATAAAAGCAAATCCTTTGAGAGGGAGGCGCTCGGTGTAATCTCTCAAAACAGCAAGATAAACGTGCAGATATCTATACCGAACAAAAATATAAAAACGCAACATGCAACATTTTCAACTATTTTACTGAGTTACAGTTCAGAGAAGGAAATCTGTCAATTGAAATAAATTCATTAGGCCCTAATCTATGGATTTCACATGACTGGGCAGGGGCGCAGCCATGGGTGGGCTTGGGATGGCATAGGCCCCCTTACTTGGAAGCCAGGCCCACCCACCTCATTAAAATAAAAGGGGGGGGTGATCGTGTTTCAATGTAATCAAAATATAAAATTATTGTTATTTTCAAATGCAATCTCTTTTTAGATTTAGTTGTGGACAACTTGCAGTGTACAAATGATCATAATTCTGTTCCAGGCCCGACCTTCCCCTCGGACAAAATTGTCCCGCAGCTGAATCTAGTTGCCCACACCTGGTGTACTGTAAGAATATCCACTTTACTCTTCTTCCGTGTTGCTATTCCCTCCTTCCCTCCTCTCTCTAACCCCCGACCCCATGCCAGTTTCCCCAGCCCCATACGGCTTCTCCACCTCTCCACGGGAAAGAAAGAAAAAGAAAGCGACTGAAGAGCGAGAGGAAAAGGAAAGAGACCCACAAAGAAACAACTAATAAACGAGGGGAGGTGGAGAGGAGGGTTTGGGGAAAGGAGAGACCAGAGAGGAAGAGAAGTCCGAGGGGGATGAACGCAGAGAGTCGAGGGACACACACATTAATCCACTCTCTGCAGAGCTGACGGTGAGAAGTGTCTGTGAGAGCAAACGACCTCCAAGAGGAGGTAAAAGCACCACAGCAGGTAGCTGGCCTCTCAAAGGCCTGCCAGTAGAGAGCACAGAAAGGCCGAACACACAGAGCTGCCAGACACAGAGGCTTCCAGAGGGCAGACAGTGTGGCTGACTCACTGGGCCTCAATCTACTTAAGTAGGACTCTCTGCTTGACCGCTCTCCTTCACGAATACCGAGCGGTGAAACGACTGGACATGTTGCCACCATATCGTCTTTGTTGTGTGCTGGAATAATTCTTCTTAATTACCTTCTGCTCATCATGGCAACAAGAACGCTCCAGATACCAGAATGGAACATGTTTCTCCTTCACAGTCCCCTCCGTTCAGCTGGAAGAGAAAGGACACGAGGAGCTGTGCTTCACAGTACTTGCCTTCCTTGCACTTAACAGTTGTCTTTTCTTACTTTGCCGATAGCTGCTTCATTGAGGAGAAGTTGAACTTACCTGGACTGTGATATGGGTTTGTCTTAGCTAGCTTCCCTTAAGATGACTGCACAACGTGTCTGAGGATACGAGGGTCTGCTGAAAGACCCAAAATGTAAACTTAGTGTCTGAACAAGTCTGTTCAATCACCACTCCACCCTCTCCACACCACCTCAACACCAGAAGACAGTTGCCCCACTTTATTTTTGATCAAATCACTTTGCCATCTCCATCTCACTCTGTGTTCTCAATATCACTTTGCGCCAGCCAGGGCGTATTGTGATTGATTTTGAAAAGAGATGGGGGAAATGAAATTGGAATTGACCAACGCTTTCATTCCGAGCTCGGCCGAGGGGGATCAATGGACAAATCCAGGCATGCGCTGATCAGATTAATTAACAAATTAATTGATTGTTTAAGAGCTGGGTGAGGAAGGGCGTTTCATTTTTTTTTTTTTTTTTTTTTTTTTTTTTTTTTTACGAGACGGGTTTAATCAAGTTCTGAAGTCAATGGCTGTGTCTCAAGGGTGCAATGGGAGATGCAGGTCAATAAACAGAAGAGAGAGGGAGTGTGTGTGTGTGTGTGTGTGTGTGTGTGTGTGTGTGTGTGTGTGTGTGTGTGTGTGTGTGTGTGTGTGTGTGTGTGTGTGTGTGTGTGTGTGTGTGTGTGTGTGTGTGTGCGTGCGTGCGTGCGTGCGTGCGTGCGTGCGTGCGTGCGTGCGTGCGGAACAGGTAGAGACCATGTTGAGTGTACAGTATTGCAATGTATGGACACAGTTTTGGTCCAGTGAAACTATTTAGTGGAGTAGAGACACTTGGTTGACGGATTTGTGTGAGGAAGTCTGTCAGGAGTCTAGTCTTGGTGGTCTGGTATTGTACAATATTAAGACCGTATTGTTGGACAGTCTGTAGCAGAGGCTAAATTTGATAGCCTGGATTTTGGGGGTAGAAAATGGGGCCAGTTGGACCCATTTCAGAGACTTTGCAGTCGTCTTGTTAGTGTTCAGCAATCTGCATTTTCAAACCACAGACCATCGAACATCTGCGTTATAAAACCATTTCACCTGCATTTTATATTGAAAGTACTCAATTTTGTTGTTTCAATATTTTATTTTATTACATTTTTTATTTAACCTTTATTTAACCAGGTAGGCAAGTTGAGAACAAGTTCTCATTTACAACTGTGACCTGGCCAAGATAAAGCAAAGCAGTTTGACACGTACAACCACATGAGGTAAAACAAAACATACAGTCAATAATACAGTAGAAACAAGTCTGTATACGAAGTGAGCAAATGAGGTGAGATAAGGGAGGTAAAGGCAAAAAAAAAGTACAAATATATACAATATAGCAAGTAAAACACTGGAATGGTAGATTTGCAGTGGAAGAATGTGCAAAGTAGAAATAAAAATAATGGGGTGCAAAGGAGCAAAATAAATACATAAATAAAAAATATAGTGATCAGGGGCGGCAACTATAGTTTTCCTTCACAGAAAATACATGATTATTTCATCAGGTGACAACAGAAGCGCAACGCCATTTGGTTAGCAGCCACACAAGTAAATGAGCATGAACTGAAAAAACTAAACGGATGCATGGCCGTCATTTCTAATGTTTATCATAGAAAGAATATAGCCAGCTACATTTCCTAACGTTTTGTTTCAAGTTAATCTTGCATTTTTAAGGAGAAAAATCAGTCCGAGTGCTGTCTGCTAATAGAATGTACATTTTGTAAATTCTCATCAAAGTTGGAGAAGTGCAACTGAAGCACAACATTTGAAATTACAATAAGAAGCCTTTTAAATCTGCGTTTATAAAACGCAGCAAGATATTTATCCACAATCCCTAACAGTGTTTGGATTCATCCCATAACAAACACAATTTCAATCCACACATCCCTCACATGCTGTACTGATCTCCTTAGCCCTGTAATCTACTGCACCCAATCCACTCAGTCACCTAAGGGACAAATGGATAGAGGGACAGGTTTGAGGTTAGAGGCAGTGTGGGGGATTTATCCAGGTAGTCACCTGTCGTCTAGCCTAAAGTACACCTGTCATCTAAGGTCACTGTTGGGACTCTGATTGAGTTCTGCCTAGATTTATATCTTAATCCCCGGATTCATTTGAGAGCCATGTCTTCCTCCTGAGGTCTCAGTAAAACACCAAACTATCAGCCATCGGTCTGAATATCTCCAATCTATTATACACACTGGCTGGCTGGATGAAGGAAGAGTCCCTGGCGGCTCCCTACCTGATGGTGCAGAGAACAAGGGGTGTCAAAGTGGAGGATGGAAGGAGAGAGATGGACAAGAGCATGGAGTGAGAGAGAAGGAGAAGAGAATAGAGAGTACACCCTTAGACAAAAGGGTTCCAAAAGGGTTCTTTGGCTGTCCCAATAGGAGAACCCATTTTTCGGGTCCAGGTAGAACCCATTTTTTCGGTTCCAGGTAGAACCCTTTTCGGTTCCAGGTAGAACCCTCCGAAGAAAGCATTCTACCTGAAAAGGGTTCTTCAAAAGGTTCTCCTATTGGGATGAGAATAGCGAGTAGGGAGGGTGGATGAGAGGAGATGGGAGGAGGGGAAATATGGACTGATGAAGACAGGAAAGAGACGGTGGGGGGGGGTGGGGGGTGGGGGTTGATCTGTATTCGGCACACGCTTGTCTCTGTTTGACTTTCGTTAAGGAAGCGGATGCAACGTTACACACATAGTATTATTCAGGTTTCAGATGAATATGGAACAATCCCACTACACTACATTAGCAAGCCCATTTTAGAAGACCGACAGTTCCCCAACACACTACTGCTTCCAGGATGGGATAAGGGGGACGCATAGCAGGTGTCTAATGTAGCAAGACAACATGCACCTATAGGAGAGTACAGCTAGACCACACTAGACCATGCAGATGTTGTGCCCAAAGCAGAAGGACAATAAGATGTGAATGTTTATTTGTATTTATTGATTTAACCAGTCTGTTCCCGTTAAGATAATACATGTTTTTGTTCAAGAGAGACATGGACCAAGACAGGGGCGTCTGTAAGAAGTGTAGCAACACAATCCCAGTCCATCGTAAGTGCAGACAGGCAGAGACACACCTATTGCTGACAAAGAAACCAAAACCATAGCGACCTAGTTAAGATACTATGCAGATGTGCAACAACGAAAGGTCACTCCAGAGCATACGGACCTAAAAAAACACCCAAAAGGCAGCAGAACCACACACCGATACAGGACTATACAGATACCCAAAATGCGGGAGCCACCCAAGTCCAATCTCAACCACAGTGTACAGAAGCCTGATGCAGCAAAAGCATCCTGATAAAGAAACTAAGCCCAGCCTGATGCAGCAACCACCTGAAAACTATCCTGCTGACACACCAACATCTGCTACTGTATATGAGAGAGAGAGAGACGGAGAAAGAGAGAGAAGGAAAGGATGAGAGCGAGCGGAGAGAGGTGTGAAATACAGTGAGCGAGTGAGTAAGAAAATATCTCTCCATCTGTAAATCAACATGCAAAGGAGACAATGAGAGGAAGGTGAATCAGCACCATGTCCGTCTCCCTCCACCCTCATCAACCTCTACATTACAAACCTAAACCGGAGGTTAGAGGCGTGAAAACACGTCTCCGTTACTACCGCACCTAAATAGGGACGCACCGACATTATATGGCCTAACTGCACACTAATAGACGCACCCAAGGGAATTGGGCTACATCTCTCTGTAACCTGCTGTCCCTTTCCCTCTACGACACACAGTGTAAGTATAGCCAGGCAGTCCACTAAGAGCTAAAGGAAGAGAACTGTGCACCGTGTCCTACCGCGTTCTACTGTGTACTACTGTGTACAACTGTGTACAACTGTGCACGATGTCAGCCCACAGCTCTTCCCCCTGAGAGGAACCTATGAACCTTCTCCCTGCGCCCAGAGATGAGACCCAGCCGCTCTCTACCCGGATCGCCACCCGGGCTTTACTCTTAATGCTGATCTTCATTGGAATTGTCAGCCAAAGCGCTGCCGCTTGCAACCCCAGCACATATGTGGACACACGCACAACACGCGCTCACGCTCAAATACACACAAACACAATATCATAATACCAGGGAGAAATAGAATTTCACTCATCCAGAAAACAACAGCAAACACTGTCAGCTGCAGTCTGCATTTCTGGATGAATGCATGGGGGGATAGTCTGTGTGTGTGTGGGGAGGGGGATGCGGGTGCTTTGTGTGAGGGGCCAAGCTGTGGATGTGTGTTGCGTTAAAGACATTGAATGATGATGATGATACATGTGTGGGTGTGAGATGGAGAGAGAAAAAGAGATTGTGTGTGTGTGTGTGTGTGTGTGTGTGTGTGTGTGTGTGTGTGTGTGTGTGTGTGTGTGTGTGTGTGTGTGTGTGTGTGTGTGTGTGTGTGTGTGTGTGTGTGTGTGTGTGTGTGTGTGTGTGTGTGTGTGTGTGTGTGTGTGCCATGGTCTGTAGAAGAGGCCATTACTCCCAGTGAGATTTGTAAGCAGAAGACATTAGTGACAGAGCACAACTCAGAAGCCCCTCTATTCCCTCGCCCTTGCCCTTCTCTCTTTCCCAGTCTTCCCTCCTTTTCCTCGAAAACAGGTTCGGAACGCCTATGTCCTCCCCATCTCCTGCATCCCATAACCAATTTACTGTCTCTACATGCCCCTTTCATAAACAAACACACTCTCATCATCAGGCCACTGTTTTACTCCCATCAACCAGCTCATTCCCGATCTCTCTCTCTCTCTCTCTCTCTCTCTCTCTCTCTCTCATACACACAGTCGCACATGTGCGCACACACACTATACCCACACACTATACCCACACAACACACCAAATTCATATGCTGAGCATACAGCCCTTATATTCCAGCTTTTTATCGAAACAGTTGGACATCTCTTTGCCTCATATTACCAACCCTGCAAACGGGGCGCGGACGTGAGAGATCACAGAAAGGAGGAGAGAGAGATAGAGAGAGATAGAGAGAGATAGAGAGAGAGTAAGGGGAGAGGATGGGACAACAACAACAATAAACAGAGGGAGACAGAACAGAGAGAGAGAGTCAGAACAGAGAGAGAGTCAGAACAGAGAGAGAGAGTCAGAACAGAGAGAGAGAGTCAGAACAGAGAGAGAGTCAGAACAGAGAGAGAGAGTCAGAACAGAGAGAGAGTCAGAACAGAGAGAGAGAGAGTCAGAACAGAGAGAGAGAGTCAGAACAGAGAGAGAGAGTCAGAACAGAGAGAGAGTCAGAACAGAGAGGGAGTCAGAACAGAGAGAGAGTCAGAACAGAGAGAGAGAGTCAGAACAGAGAGAGAGAGTCAGAACAGAGAGAGAGTCAGAACAGAGAGAGAGTCAGAACAGAGAGGGACTCAGAACAGAGAGAGAGTCAGAACAGAGAGAGAGTCAGAACAGAGAGAGAGTCAGAACAGAGAGGAGTCAGAACAGAGAGAGAGAGTCAGAGAGTCAGAACAGAGAGAGAGAGTCAGCACAGGGAGTCAGAACAGAGAGAGAGAGAGTCAGAACAGAGAGAGAGTCAGAACAGAGAGAGAGTCAGAACAGAGAGAGAGTCAGAACAGAGAGGGAGACAGAACAGAGAGAGAGTCAGAACAGAGAGAGTCAGAACAGGGAGACAGAACAGAGAGAGAGTCAGAACAGAGAGAGAGTCAGAACAGAGAGAGTCAGAACAGAGAGAGAGTCAGAACAGAGAGAGAGTCAGAACAGAGAGAGAGAGTCAGAACAGAGAGAGAGTCAGAACAGAGAGGGAGTCAGAACAGAGAGAGAGTCAGAACAGAGAGAGAGAGTCAGAACAGAGAGAGAGTCAGAACAGAGAGAGAGTCAGAACAGAGAGGGAGTCAGAACAGAGAGAGACTCAGAACAGAGAGAGAGTCAGAACAGAGAGAGAGTCAGAACAGAGAGAGAGTCAGAACAGAGAGGGAGTCAGAACAGAGAGAGAGAGAGAGTCAGAACAGAGAGAGAGTCAGAACAGAGAGAGAGAGAGAGTCAGCACAGAGAGGGAGTCAGAACAGAGAGAGAGAGAGAGTCAGAACAGAGAGAGAGTCAGAACAGAGAGAGAGTCAGAACAGAGAGAGAGTCAGAACAGAGAGAGGGAGACAGAACAGAGAGAGAGTCAGAACAGAGAGAGAGTCAGAACAGAGAGAGGGAGACAGAACAGAGAGAGAGTCAGAACAGAGAGAGAGTCAGAACAGAGAGAGAGAGTCAGAACAGAGAGAGAGTCAGAACAGAGAGAGGGAGTCAGAACAGAGAGGGAGTCAGAACACAGAGAGAGTCAGAACAGAGAGAGAGTCAGAACAGAGAGAGAGTCAGAACAGAGAGGGAGACAGAACAGAGAGAGAGTCAGAACAGAGAGAGAGTCAGAACAGAGAGAGGGAGTCAGAACAGAGAGGGAGTCAGAACAGAGAGGGAGTCAGAACAGAGAGAGAGTCAGAACAGAGAGAGAGTCAGAACAGAGAGAGAGTCAGAACAGAGAGAGGGAGTCAGAACAGAGAGAGAGTCAGAACAGAGAGAGAGAGAGTCAGAACAGAGAGAGAGAGAGTCAGAACAGAGAGAGAGTCAGAACAGAGAGAGAGTCAGAACAGAGAGAGAGTCAGAACAGAGAGAGGGAGACAGAACAGAGAGAGAGTCAGAACAGAGAGAGAGTCAGAACAGAGAGAGGGAGACAGAACAGAGAGAGAGTCAGAACAGAGAGAGAGTCAGAACAGAGAGAGGGAGACAGAACAGAGAGAGAGAGTCAGAACAGAGCGAGAGTCAGAACAGAGAGAGGGAGACAGAACAGAGAGAGAATCAGAACAGAGAGAGGGAGACAGAACAGAGAGAGGGAGGGAGACAGAACAGAGAGAGAGACTGAGAACAGAGAGAGGGAGACAGAAAAGAGAGAGAGAGTCAGAACAGAGAGAGGGAGACAGAACAGAGAGAGGGAGACAGAACAGAGAGAGAGTCAGAACAGAGAGAGAGAGTCAGAACAGAGAAAGGGAGACAGAACAGAGAGAGAGAGTCAAAACAGAGAGAGAGAGTCAGAACAGAGAGAGAGTCAGAACAGAGGGAGACAGAACAGAGAGAGAGAGAGTCAGAACAGAGAGAGAGAGTCAGAACAGAGAGAGGGAGACAGAACAGAGAGAGGGAGAGAACAGAGAGAGGGTGACAGAACAGATAGAGGGTGACAGAACAGATAGAGGGAGACAGAACAGAGAGAGGGAGACAGAACAGAGGGAGGGAGACAGAACAGAGGAGGGAGACAGAACAGAGGGAGGGAGACAGAACAGAGAGAGAGAGAGGGAGACAGAACAGAGGGAGGGAGAGAGAGTCCTATAAGACACAGGCTGTCTCAGGTCTTTTCATAGAGGCCAGACAGCTGGACAGACTACTTATACAGCAATACCCTTCTGTGTCTGGCTCTCTCCCCTGTGCCCCTGAGGCCCCACCCCATGGCTCCTCGCCTGTCTCATTCCCTGTCCCGACGTCTCCCTCTCCCCGTGAAAAACGGGGGTGAGGGACCCAAATGGCCTTCAACAACATTCACCTGTCTGCTGAGCGATTTCAGCAGAGGTCAGGGGGAGAATGAACAAAATAACAAAACACAAGGTCTGAACTGAACTTCTCCTATTTTATTTATCTGTGTTCCTCGCGCTCACTCTCACACACACACACACACACACACACACACACACACACACACACACACACACACACACACACACACACACACACACACACACACACACACACACACACACACACACACACACACACACACGCACAAGCACAAGGATACACACACTCAAGTGAACAAGCATTTTTTGAATGCAGCAAGTAACAAGTAAGCACCAAAATACAGGTCTTTCACTCACATACCTCGAATACCGTGCACCTTTCCCTACATTACATCATTCAACCGGCTGGGTGCTGAGATGGGTTTTTGCTTGAAACTCCTCATTCTTCGACTTTCGTCTCGCCTTGTAAAGACTTGCACGTTAATCAAGTTCCGTATTGACTAAAACACTGAGAAAACAGAAAGACCAATACTCTCGGCAAACATACAGTATCAGCTGTCAAAACTGCTGTTTGGTTTGCAGTCTGTCCAAACGATGTACTGTATACGTACAGCTGCTTTGCTTGAGTGCTAGTCTGTGTTTATACAAGTCTCTCAACAGTGTGTGAACACGGCTTTGCTCTAGCATCTCATTTACCAACCGCTGGTTTTAATGTTTGCAACAAGTACCGGAAACCATCCATTGGATTCAAAAGTGGACAGTGAATACAATCTAGCTAGTTAGAGCCGGGGGGGGGGGGGGTGACTGGCAACTTTTTTCATTGTTGGTTCATTTGCTTTGTAAACAAGCCTCATCACTCAGACTCAGGTAAAGTAACGCACCCCCCCCCTTTTATTCATGACACACGAAGATGGTAGTGAGGCTGGAAGAATTTCAGTGAAGGCATGCCTCGGATAATACAGGCTCACCCTGGGGAGCGCTTGTTTGGAAGTAATAATAACGTGAGGAGAGGGGAACCAAAGGCTCCTTCGGGACGTACGCTGGCGCTGAAACGCAGCCGGGAGAGTTGCTTCTGCTGCCCTACTTGCTGAAATGCACGCTGTTTCAGTGATGCTCTACTTATGGATGAATATGTAGTGGTAACGAACGACATTCTTACACAGTTACACCATCTCCTTCCGTAACACCCTCACCGCGAAATGGAAGCATGCACATGGCATTGCATCTCACTCCAGCTAGAACATGAAAACGAGTACAGGAACTCTTAGAAACCAGAGTCGTATCCCAGAGCCATTGTGATCCCTCCCCCTCCCAACTGTCCAACACTTTCCTTTGTATGGGGGGGGGATACGCACCGTATACACCTACAAGGTGTATCATACTACTGCGGTTGTGTCTGCGCCCACACTCCTGATGCAATCGTATACCAATACCAGTTCAAATTTCCCCCAAGTCTCACCACCTCCCTCTTCTCCCCCCCTTTTCCTCTCTTTTCCTCCAACTAGCCCCCTGTAATGCTAAGAAATCCAACAGACCATTCGGGTGAGATCATGATGGGTTCTCATGTTTATCCCCCCATTCTTCCCCTCCTCTGTACAGGCAACCCAGGCTTAATTTACAACATGACAGCCACAACTGCTGACAGACGCACATAAATCCACCTCATCACAATTAAACCAAGGGTAGGTGAAGGACTGCTGCCCTTATATAGGCTAACAGAAAAGAAGGAGAGAGGGCCGAGTTGACTAGACAAAGTGAGATCATACCTAAAAGATATGGTAACATTTTGAATAAAAGATCATTAAGCAACGAGGGGGATTTATGTGCGAGGGGGTGTGGTATATGGCCAATATACCAGGCTAGGCTAAGGGTTGTTCTTAGGCACAACGCAACGCAGAGTGCCTGGATACAGCCCTTCGCCATGGTATATTGACCATATACCACAAACCCCTGAGGTGCCTTATTGCTCTGGTTACCAACATAATTAGAACAGTAAACAAGTAGTTTTGAATCCTGCATCTTTTCAGCCAATCAGCATCCAGGACACAAATGACACCATTTATAATAAATATTATAAACTGTGGGGTTCGAACGCTGAATGCTGATTGGCTGAAAGCCGTTGTATATCAGACCATATATTTGTATTTTTTTTACTGCTATTTTTACTGCTCTAATTACGTTGGTAACCAGTTTATGATCGCAATAAGGCACCTCTGGGTTTGTGGTATATGGCCAAAATACCGAGGCTAAGGGCTGTATCCAGGCATTCCGCGTTGTGTCCAGGGACTCCTTAGCCGTGGTATATTGGCCATATACCACACCGCATTGGGCCTTATTGCTTAAAAATACATATAATAAGATAATTTATAATAATATATAATAACAGAATGTACTGTTATTTTAACTCTGTTATTATAACCATCTCCTTCAGGGAAATATGTTTGGTATCGTATCAAGCAACCACAGCATCAGTCAAACAAACACAAGGAAGTACATACTGTATGTTACAAACCAGAACATGAGTATGGCTGGGCACAACACAAGGAAGTACATACTGTATGTTACAAACCAGAACATGAGTATGGCTGGGCACAGCACAAGGAAGTACATACTGTATGTTACAAACCAGAGCATGAGTATGGCTGGGCACAACACAAGGAAGTACATACTGTATGTTACAAACCAGAACATGAGTATGGCTGGGCACAACACAGTACATACTGTATGTTACAAACCAGAACATGAGTATGGCTGGGCACAACACAAGGAAGTACATACTGTATGTTACAAACCAGAGCATGAGTATGGCTGGGCACAGCACAGTACATACTGTATGTTACAAACCAGAACATGAGTATGGCTGGGCACAACACAAGGAAGTACATACTGTATGTTACAAACCAGAACATGAGTATGGCTGGGCACAACACAAGGCAGTACATACTGTATGTTACACACCTGAACATGAGTATGGCTGGGCACAACACAAGGCAGTACATACTGTATGTTACACACCAGAACATGAGTATGGCTGGGCACAACACAAGGAAGTACATACTGTATGTTACACACCAGAACATGAGTATGGCTGGGCACAGCACAGTACATACTGTATGTTACAAACCAGAACATGAGTATGGCTGGGCACAACACAAGGAAGTACATACTGTATGTTAGAAACCAGAACATGAGTATGGCTGGGCACAACACAAGGAAGTACATACTGTATGTTACACACCAGAACATGAGTATGGCTGGGCACAACACAAGGCAGTACATACTGTATGTTACAAACCAGAACATGAGTATGGCTGGGCACAACACAAGGCAGTACATACTGTATGTTAGAAACCAGAACATGAGTATGGCTGGGCACAACACAAGGAAGTACATACTGTATGTTACACACCAGAACATGAGTATGGCTGGGCACAACACAAGGCAGTACATACTGTATGTTACAAACCAGAACATGAGTATGGCTGGGCACAACACAAGGCAGTACATACTGTATGTTACAAACCAGAACATGAGTATGGCTGGGCACAACACAAGGCAGTACATACTGTATGTTACAAACCAGAACATGAGTATGGCTGGGCACAACACAAGGAAGTACATACTGTATGTTACAAACCAGAACATGAGTATGGCTGGGCACAACACAAGGCAGTACATACTGTATGTTAGAAACCAGAACATGAGTATGGCTGGGCACAACACAAGGAAGTACATACTGTATGTTACACACCAGAACATGAGTATGGCTGGGCACAGCACAGTACATACTGTTTGTTACAAACCAGAACATGAGTATGGTTGGGCACAACACAAGGAAGTACATACTGTATGTTACACAACAGAACATGAGTATGGCTGGGCACAACACAAGGAAGTACAACAGAACATAGTATGGCTGGGCACAACACAAGGAAGTACATACTGTATGTTACACACCAGAACATGAGTATGGCTGGGCACAACACAAGGAAGTACATATTGTATGTTACAAACCAGAACATGAGTATGGCTGGGCACAACACAAGGCAGTACATACTGTATGTTAGAAACCAGAGCATGAGTATGGCTGGGCACAACACAAGGAAGTACATACTGTATGTTACACACCAGAACATGAGTATGGCTGGGCACAACACAAGGCAGTACATACTGTATGTTACACACCAGAACATGAGTATGGCTGGGCACAACACAAGGCAGTACATACTGTATGTTACAAACCAGAACATGAGTATGGCTGGGCACAACACAAGGCAGTACATACTGTATGTTACACACCAGAACATGAGTATGGCTGGGCACAACACAAGGCAGTACATACTGTATGTTACAAACCAGAACATGAGTATGGCTGGGCACAACACAAGGCAGTACATACTGTATGTTACAAACCAGAACATGAGTATGGCTGGGCACAACACAAGGCAGTACATACTGTATGTTACAAACCAGAACATGAGTATGGCTGGGCACAACACAAGGAAGTACATACTGTATGTTACAAACCAGAACATGAGTATGGCTGGGCACAACACAAGGCAGTACATACTGTATGTTAGAAACCAGAACATGAGTATGGCTGGGCACAACACAAGGAAGTACATACTGTATGTTACACACCAGAACATGAGTATGGCTGGGCACAGCACAGTACATACTGTTTGTTACAAACCAGAACATGAGTATGGTTGGGCACAACACAAGGAAGTACATACTGTATGTTACACAACAGAACATGAGTATGGCTGGGCACAACACAAGGAAGTACATACTGTATGTTACACACCAGAACATGAGTATGGCTGGGCACAACACAAGGAAGTACATATTGTATGTTACAAACCAGAACATGAGTATGGCTGGGCACAACACAAGGCAGTACATACTGTATGTTAGAAACCAGAGCATGAGTATGGCTGGGCACAACACAAGGAAGTACATACTGTATGTTACACACCAGAACATGAGTATGGCTGGGCACAACACAAGGCAGTACATACTGTATGTTACACACCAGAACATGAGTATGGCTGGGCACAACACAAGGCAGTACATACTGTATGTTACAAACCAGAACATGAGTATGGCTGGGCACAACACAAGGCAGTACATACTGTATGTTACACACCTGAACATGAGTATGGCTGGGCACAACACAAGGCAGTACATACTGTATGTTACACACCAGAACATGAGTATGGCTGGGCACAACACAAGGAAGTACATACTGTATGTTACACACCAGAACATGAGTATGGCTGGGCACAGCACAGTACATACTGTATGTTACAAACCAGAACATGAGTATGGCTGGGCACAACACAAGGAAGTACATACTGTATGTTAGAAACCAGAACATGAGTATGGCTGGGCACAACACAAGGACCAGTACATACTGTATGTTACAAACCAGAACATGAGTATGGCTGGGCACAACACAAGGCAGTACATACTGTATGTTACAAACCAGAACATGAGTATGGCTGGGCACAACACAAGACCAGTACATACTGTATGTTAGAAACCAGAACATGAGTATGGCTGGGCACAACACAAGGCAGTACATACTGTATGTTACAAACCAGAACATGAGTATGGCTGGGCACAACACAAGGCAGTACATACTGTATGTTACAAACCAGAACATGAGTATGGCTGGGCACAACACAAGGCAGTACATACTGTATGTTACAAACCAGAACATGAGTATGGCTGGGCACAACACAAGGAAGTACATACTCTATGTTACAAACCAGAACATGAGTATGGCTGGGCACAACACAAGGCAGTACATACTGTATGTTAGAAACCAGAACATGAGTATGGCTGGGCACAACACAAGGAAGTACATACTGTATGTTACACACCAGAACATGAGTATGGCTGGGCACAGCACAGTACATACTGTTTGTTACAAACCAGAACATGAGTATGGTTGGGCACAACACAAGGAAGTACATACTGTATGTTACACACCAGAACATGAGTATGGCTGGGCACAACACAAGGAAGTACATACTGTATGTTACACACCAGAACATGAGTATGGCTGGGCACAACACAAGGAAGTACATATTGTATGTTACAAACCAGAACATGAGTATGGTTGGGCACAACACAAGGCAGTACATACTGTATGTTAGAAACCAGAGCATGAGTATGGCTGGGCACAACACAAGGAAGTACATACTGTATGTTACACACCAGAACATGAGTATGGCTGGGCACAACACAAGGAAGTGCATACTGTATGTTACAAACCAGAACATGAGTATGGCTATTGCACAACACAAGGAAGTACATACTGTATGTTACAAACCAGAACATGAGTATGGCTGGGCACAACACAAGGCAGTACATACTGTATGTTACAAACCAGAACATGAGTATGGCTGGGCACAACACAAGGCAGTACATACTGTATGTTACAAACCAGAACATGAGTATGGCTGGGCACAACACAAGGCAGTACATACTGTATGTTACAAACCAGAACATGAGTATGGCTGGGCACAACACAAGGCAGTACATACTGTATGTTACAAACCAGAACATGAGTATGGCTGGGCACAACACAAGGAAGTACATACTGTATGTTACAAACCAGAACATGAGTATGGCTGGGCACAACACAAGGCAGTACATACTGTATGTTAGAAACCAGAACATGAGTATGGCTGGGCACAACACAAGGAAGTACATACTGTATGTTACACACCAGAACATGAGTATGGCTGGGCACACACAACAGTACATACTGTTTGTTACAAACCAGAACATGAGTATGGTTGGGCACAACACAAGGAAGTACATACTGTATGTTACAAACCAGAACATGAGTATGGCTGGGCACAACACAAGGAAGTACATACTGTATGTTCTCACACCAGAACATGAGTATGGCTGGAAGTACATGTTTGTATGTTACAAACCAGAACATGAGTATGGCTGGGCACAACACAAGGCAGTACATACTGTATGTTAGAAACCAGAACATGAGTATGGCTGGGCACAACACAAGGAAGTACATACTGTATGTTACACACCAGAACATGAGTATGGCTGGGCACAACACAAGGCAGTACATACTGTATGTTACACACCAGAACATGAGTATGGCTGGGCACAACACAAGGCAGTACATACTGTATGTTACAAACCAGAACATGAGTATGGCTGGGCACAACACAAGGCAGTACATACTGTATGTTACACACCAGAACATGAGTATGGCTGGGCACAACACAAGGCAGTACATACTGTATGTTACACACCAGAACATGAGTATGGCTGGGCACAACACAAGGAAGTACATACTGTATGTTACACACCAGAACATGAGTATGGCTGGGCACAGCACAGTACATACTGTATGTTACAAACCAGAACATGAGTATGGCTGGGCACAACACAAGGAAGTACATACTGTATGTTAGAAACCAGAACATGAGTATGGCTGGGCACAACACAAGGAAGTACATACTGTATGTTACACACCAGAACATGAGTATGGCTGGGCACAACACAAGGCAGTACATACTGTATGTTACAAACCAGAACATGAGTATGGCTGGGCACAACACAAGGCAGTACATACTGTATGTTAGAAACCAGAACATGAGTATGGCTGGGCACAACACAAGGAAGTACATACTGTATGTTACACACCAGAACATGAGTATGGCTGGGCACAACACAAGGCAGTACATACTGTATGTTACAAACCAGAACATGAGTATGGCTGGGCACAACACAAGGCAGTACATACTGTATGTTACAAACCAGAACATGAGTATGGCTGGGCACAACACAAGGCAGTACATACTGTATGTTACAAACCAGAACATGAGTATGGCTGGGCACAACACAAGGAAGTACATACTGTATGTTACAAACCAGAACATGAGTATGGCTGGGCACAACACAAGGCAGTACATACTGTATGTTAGAAACCAGAACATGAGTATGGCTGGGCACAACACAAGGCAGTACATACTGTATGTTACACACCAGAACATGAGTATGGCTGGGCACAACACAAGGCAGTACATACTGTATGTTACAAACCAGAACATGAGTATGGCTGGGCACAACACAAGGAAGTACATACTGTATGTTACACACCAGAACATGAGTATGGCTGGGCACAACACAAGGAAGTACATACTGTATGTTACACACCAGAACATGAGTATGGCTGGGCACAACACAAGGAAGTACATATTGTATGTTACAAACCAGAACATGAGTATGGCTGGGCACAACACAAGGCAGTACATACTGTATGTTAGAAACCAGAGCATGAGTATGGCTGGGCACAACACAAGGAAGTACATACTGTATGTTACACACCAGAACATGAGTATGGCTGGGCACAACACAAGGAAGTGCATACTGTATGTTACAAACCAGAACATGAGTATGGTTGGGCACAACACAAGGCAGTACATACTGTATGTTACACACCAGAACATGAGTATGGCTGGGCACAACACAAGGAAGTACATACTGTATGTTACAAACCAGAACATGAGTATGGCTGGGCACAACACAAGGAAGTACATACTGTATGTTACAAACCAGAACATGAGTATGGCTGGGCACAACACAAGGCAGTACATACTGTATGTTACAAACCAGAACATGAGTATGGCTGGGCACAACACAAGGCAGTACATACTGTATGTTACACACCAGAACATGAGTATGGCTGGGCACAACACAAGGAAGCACATACTGTATGTTACAAACCAGAACATGAGTATGGCTAGGGCACAACACAAGGCAGTACATACTGTATGTTACACACCAGAACATGAGTATGGCTGGGCACAACACAAGGAAGCACATACTGTATGTTACAAACCAGAACATGAGTATGGTTGGGCACAACACATGGAAGTACATACTGTATGTTACACACCAGAACATGAGTATGGCTGGGCACAGCACAAGGAAGTGCATACTGTATGTTACACACCAGAACATGAGTATGGCTGGGCACAACACAAGGAAGTACATACTGTATGTTACACACCAGAACATGAGTATGGCTACACACAACACAAGCTAACATCTATGACCTACATTCTGAACACCTGATAAGATCTGACATAGAATCAGAATATAGAGCGCATTCCATATCCTGTTCCCAGGGTCATTTCTATAAGTTTCCCTCGGTGCCAATAAAGCAGGGTCCTCCAAATTCTTATTTTCAATGACAGCCTAGGAACAGTGGGTTAACTGCCTTGTTCAGGGGCAGAACAACAGATTCTTTACCTTGTCAGCTCAGGGATTCAATCCTGCAACCTTTCAGATACTAGTCCAACACTCTAACCACTAGGCTACCTGCCACACACAAGCTCATTCTGTTTTCTCCCCCTCTTTAAGAGGTGCTTTAAGTGGGGGCCCGAATGAAACGGAGAGCTGCAAATAAATGAATGTGAAGTAGAAAAGCAACAATCTCCAGACATGCCTCCCTGGGGATATTAACATATTATCAAATCTAATGTAATTTCTTGGATGCTCCTACTATCACCCCCCCGCCCAATTCGTAATTCATTTAGTGAAGTGAAAATGAAATGAAAGCCCACTCAGGCAACACAAGTGCTACGTTTCACAACGTTCACATTCAGTTGATCAGTGGCTTCAGTGAACTGTGGCTTGTGTGGACTGGTGGTGGGTGGTGTGTTAACAATGTAAGGTGATTGACAGTAAACTATGGTTTTGCTATACCTTGCAGTCCTATAGGCCAGTTGCCAGTGCAGACTAGATATAATAGTGACTATATCCATCAAATCCATGTGACATGGAAAGCTAGAGCACGTGGGAGTTGGTCAGATAATGTGCTGGCTAGTGGCCAAGGTAGGTGGACTATGATTGGTGGACAGGCTAGGTGGCGAGATATATGATTATGGCATGGAATATGATGAGTACAGACCCACCCCTGACAGACAAACACACACACACAAACAAACAAACGGATGTAGCGAGGGGAGGGCCTCATTTGACAAAGTAATTGGTGTGGACTGATTACACCTTGATGATGAATGTGTGATAGAGCCTCAGCAGGGGAGCGGAGGAGACAATTAGGGCCATGTTGATCTCCTCCCTACCTTACCCTCTACCTGCACTCTACCCTCTGTCTTTCTCCTTTCTCTCTCTCCTCTCTCTTTGTCTCCCTCTCTACCCCCTCTCGCTCTGTCTCTGTGTCTCTCTCTCTGTCTGTGTGTCTCTCTA